>NC_084892.1:13382500-13487500 GCF_958979055.1 Alnus glutinosa
GGCATTACAACTTCATGTCAAAGCACATAGTTGTCCATGCGGTTACTAGAGTAAGACTCTGATATCCAAGCACTTCTTACTGATGTGCAACGACAATCCATCTACCTATTCCCGAGCCACACTGATATTGCAACCAATAGAGTCAAAACCAAGCACACTAAGCTTAAAACATGCCATCTCACTCTTTAGTACAAGCTTACTATCATTTTCCGAACATGGTTAACACGGGATTCTAGGGCATTACAACTTCATGTCGAGCACGTAGTTGTCCATGCGGTTACTAGAGTAAAACTCGGGTATCCAAGCACTTCCTACTGACGAGCCACGACAATTCATCTACCTACTCCTATGACACTGTATTACTCATACCGAACCATGACAATACTCTTGAACTTCAAAGCTCAATGTTCTTAATCATGCAACTAGACGATAACAGTATACATAAGCTCTTTTGCCATTAAAACTCTTAGGCATACTAATACGTCTAGCATAAAAACTACAGTATTCTATATCATGAAAACATCACATAATTTAAATCATGCTATGTATGCTATGCATGCTGATGTGCTGCTGATAAACTGCTACTGGGCTACTGCTGGGTTACTGTTGAGTTACTGTATGCTTTATGCTCTATGCTGCATGCTCTATGCTCTTTGTTTGACTATTAAATATTGTCTTACTGTATCATGCTGGTAAATCATACTTTGCTAAACATTTTACTATTTCATCTCCAAACATGCAACATACTATACTATACTCTGAAACTATCATTGATATATTTGAACATACTCTAAAGTACTCAAACCAAGCAAAATAGATATATTCAACATACAGTTGGTTCGGATTTATAGAACAACATATATATTTGCGATTCTATAATATATAAAAATAACAGTTTCTCAGTGAGTAAAATATCACTTGGCTGCATTGGACTCTTGACTTGAACATCCCCTCGGATTCTAGTCACTTGGACTCTACATTGGAGAATCAATTGAAATCTCCAATCAAGACACTATCCTGCAAACATTAGTAACATTAGACTACGCTATGGAACTCTATACTCTATGACACATAAACCACCCGCGTGCTCATACGTCGCATTACTCGCTTCTAGGGCTAGCTTGGTACATTAAACTATTATTAGGTTTACCATTGGTTCATGGTTCCTATTGTATCTTAGATATTAATTAGAAGACCCACTTACTATTTTATTTGTCTACTTATTATTGTTAAATCATAGTATCATTGTTAATCTTTTTATAGCCCGTTGCTTATTTACTAAGTTACCAATATATTTTAACCCGCATACATGCAGGTGTATACATGTACATTTATACATATACACATACAATGCTTAAACATAATCTAAAGATACACATAAAGTTGGTTTAGTAGTTCCTTATATAAGCTATGTCTCTTATGCTATAATCTTTATGCGTTCCATTTATTTACTTCACTCTTTCACTTATTCTTTTCTTTAGCTATTCCATACTCATTTATTCCATTTGACACCATAATAACATATTCTCTATTTCCACCGTATTTGTCATTTACATAAAAAGGATCTAAACACTTAACTTCAAACTCTTCCATATTTTTTTTCCTAACTTCCTATACTCAAACCGTATTCATCAAGAATTCCGATTTCAACCAACCACGGCCTACCAACTAAACCAATCCATCATCATCAACCACCCAAAATCCAGCCATCACCTGTGCATTCAAAATCCACTACAAACTCACCCTAAGCCATACAACCATCAAAGTCAATCAACAATTATATCCTAAAGAAAATCAACACCTAACATGAACCAATCATAATTACCTAGATGGGAAATCCACACCAAGTTTGCGTTCTACCAAGAACATCCCTCAAAATTCATTTCCAATAAAACATCAATAATCTACAATAAAGCATTTATCATAGGCTAACTCAATATTCAATTTACAATTTAAAATCCATATTTTAATTTCACCAAGACACCCATCAAAATCTCTAAATATTCCAAATTCCATCATTGAATCGATTCTTCAACAAAACAATACAAGGATCAATTATAATCAGCAACTAAACCATAGTTCCCCAAGCACTCCCCATTCTCCTAATTGAGAATCAACATCTATAGGAAGATTTTATTAATATAAAACTACTCCAAATCAGAATTTCAATAAATAAAATCAAACTTCACCAATGTCCAACACCAATTCATCAACAATCCATGAAAATTAAAGAACCAAAACTCCGCAAAATCACATAGCCATATCTATTAAGCTTTACACCGATTCATAAATCTACAACCAAATCCGGATTTCATCAAAACTACCCTATGGGAACTAAATCAAAAATCCAACAACTCTTTAAAACATTAAACATAAGCTATTAACACTAAAAACCGAAACCCCCAAGTGAAAAACATCATTTGGCCTTCCCCTTCAAAATCATCAAGAAATCCTAAATTTCCATCTTAAGTAAAACCCACAATTTCTACTCAAAAGGCCTAAATCACAATTTTTAAAACCACCAAAATGGAACACAAGTGCAGAATTTACAACCCAAAAGGACCCTCTCGGCCTACCTCCAAAAATCTCCACAAAACTTATACTCAATGCAAAAACCAAACAATTAACATTATTTCATGCTTAATATTCAATGGGTAAACTAAAATACCAAGGAAAGTTAGGGATCCTACCTCACAATCCCACTAGGCCGAAACCTTCTTCTTCCTCAATGGCCGGATCTCTCACATGACAGCTCTCTCTCTCTCTCTCTCTCTCTCTCTCGGGTTCCCTGTGCGTGTGTGTTGAAATCAGAGAGAAGAGGAAGAAAGAAAGAAAAGGAAGGGGAAGGGATCGCACCAGTTCAAATGGCCAGATCGCCCTTAATCTCTGTACCTCTCCCACGGCTGTACTACTCACATGGGCTGAGTATGTGCGTGTGATGAGGTGGAGGAGAAAAGGGGAAGAATCGGGCTGGGTGCAGTGCGTGCGTGAGTGACGCAGAGGAGAGGGAGAGAAAGAAAGGAAAGGAAAGAAAGAAAAGGAAAGGGGGAGGGAATGTGCTGCTGTGCGGAACAGAGAGGAGAGGGAGAAAGAAGGAAAAGAAAGAAAAGAAAGAGCAAAGAAAGAGACTCGGTCAAAAGGGGAAAAAGGGAAGAAAAGGAAAAAAAAGAGAAAAGTTAAGGAGACATGTGGCAAGTTGTGAGTGGGTGGAAAGAGATGATGAAATCTTCCATAGCCAATTAGGCTATGACACGTGGCAGATGGAGATTACTTTTATTTTTAGAACCTTTAGCTTATATAAATTATAGTATGACCCATTAATTTAAAAATCCTATCTTTTGATAATTAATATTTAACCCCACATTTGTTTAACTACACTTTAATCAATGGGATTAATTATTTATTCCATTAAGTCTCATTATTACTATTATTATTATTCTAATTCTATTATTTTATCATATTATTATCACCTAGAATATAATTATAAATCTCATTTATTCTATAAATGTAATTTACTAATTGCTAAGTTACACATTTAATTTCTAGGTCTTTACAATCAGGACGATCGCATGTCCACTGCAAGTAATTTCCATATAAGGCTTTCGCGCGTTCGGACTAAGAAGGATGGATGTCCGGACGGTTGATCTTCAATACGCAATTTCCATATTTGTGGTGCGCACGTCCGGACCATGATAGGCAGGCGTCCGGACGGTTGAAGTTAAATCCGCAATTTCCATATCAGATGCACACGCGTCCAGATGATGGCAGACTGGCTTCCGAACGGTTGAATTTGAATTGCGATTCTTGCCTTAAGGAGAAGCGCGTCCGGACGGGAATCCACGTCGTTCGGACGATTGCATTAATCTTCCCATAAATGAACTTGGAAAGAATCTGAAGCTTGGTTGAATACTGAGAGGCGTTCGGACAGGCTGCTGAGACGTCCGGACGGATACAAGCTGGAACAGAAGCTTCTCGATACAGTAAAGGGTTCGGACGGAAGTCCACATCGTCCAGACGAATGATGCTAGGTCTGTCTGGACGTCCGGACGATATGGCACATCGTACGGATGGATGGAATAGTGGATAGATTAGCGTCCGGATGGGATGGCACGATCGTCCAGACGACTGACAGGGAACCGAAAATCTTCTGACTTGCAAGCAGTGCAAAATATTCTTAAACACTTATGAATAACGGAATCCCTTGTAAAACAGCATCTTTACATACAAGTGATTTTGTCCAAACAAAATAAGGCCAATCATAAACTAACAAACTCCCCCTTTGGCCATTCTAGGATAAAAATCACTTAATCGGTTTGGAAATACATTCCCGGTCCAAAAATAAAAATTACTCCCCCTTTTTGTCACAAATGGACAAAGGGTAAAACAGAGTAATTACAACACACTGCAATAAAAATTGTTTCCCCTAACGGTCTCAGAAGGACCAGGGAAAATAGAGATATATTAGTCCAAAAGTTTAAACAAACATGGGCAAGAAGAAAAATTTGCTGACAAGAGAGAAAGCAACAAGGTTAGATTTGTCACAAGTATAATAGCTCACGCTTGTATATCCGTCTGAAAAATCAGTCAAGGAGCAAGTCAGAATTATGTAAACATGGAGTCGATAGATAAGTATAAAATATACAAAGATTACCCTGCCAACATAATAATGAAAATAGCTTGCTCAACGCATGCAATGCGGGTGTGTGTGTGAATACTCTTTTCCCACACGGTTTGATCTTTACAAATATGACAAGAAGCAACCAGATTTTCTAGATGAGAGAGAAAATCAATGCAAGATTAGTCAAAAGTCAAACCTTATAACTTACTAGGGCCTAGCCACCCTCATCTGATATACTCCCTCTGAGATGCAGCACCGAAGTGTTTTACTTGTACCATGGTGGACAAGGTTTACTTGCACGTAAAGGGCAAGGCATGTTGTAAATACAGCCCATAAGCAGTGAGTATACAATTCAAAGTGCAGAATTTATATGTTTTACTGCTTGATTCTCATGGTGCTGTAAGCTAGAGGAAATACCAGAGTTTTTAGGTTCTAGGTTCAACTAACCTGTGGTCAATTTGACTATCTTATCAAAAACCTCTTCTCTAAGCCAAAATTTACAGGAGCAAAAAGTCAGAGAAGGAAAAATACACACCTTTGGGGAGTCTAGGATAGTGTACGAAGTCATCACATGAGACAAGCAACTATCAAACAGAAAAATGAGCAGGAAAAACTTTGCATATGTTAAACTTATGTTCTCAGCCACATGTAAGCATAATACATCAATGCCCAATGAACAAGTAAACTAGAAGGGATACATGAGATAGCTGACATACCTTGCGAATGACTACCCTGCTACAAAAGCCCCCCCCGCCCCCCCTTTTTTTTTAACAACATCATGCTATCAGAGGACAAGACAAGGAGCTCATCCTAGCATGGAACATCATGTCTAGGACATGGCACAAACACCAATGGCTTTCCGAAGGGACTAAAACCTGCTTCCATCTAGAGATTTGGTAAGAATGTCAGCCAATTGGTTTTTAGTGGGGATGAACGAGAGAGAAACTACCTCGGATTCCACAAGATCATGTAAGAAGTGATGTCTGATGTCGATGTGCTTGGTCCGAGAGTGCTGAACGGGATTCTTGGAGATATTGATAGCACTAGTATTATCACAGTTGATAACCATAGTATCTTGAGAGAATCTGTAGTCACCTAGCAATGTCTTCATCCACAGTAATTGGGTACAATAACTACCCGCAGCAATATACTCAGCCTCAGCAGTGGAGAGAGATATAGAAGCTTGTTTCTTCCTCATCCACGCTACAAGATTGTTCCCCACATAGAAGCATCCTCCCGAGGTGCTCTTTCTATCATTAGCATTTCCAGCCCAATCTGCATCAGAGTATCCGGCAACAACAAGATTTGTTTCTCTAGAATACCAAATGCCATAAAGAAGGGTATCATTTACATACCTGATGATACGCTTGACTACAGTGAGGTGAGATTCCTTAGGATTTGCCTGAAAATGAGCACAAAATCCCACATTGAAAGCAATGTCTGGTCGACTGGCTGTAAGATACAGGAGACTCCCTATCATACTTTTGTACAAGGATGGATCAACAGATTTTCCTGCAAGATCACTACTAATCTTGACGCTGGTGCTCATGGGAGTTCGCGCACGACTCTTTCCATCCAAACCAAACTGTTTGACTAGATCCTTAGCATACTTAGACTGAGAGATAAGGATACCTTCAGTAGTTTGCTTGACTTGAAGGCCAAGAAAATAGTTCAACTCACCAATCATGCTCATCTCAAATTCCTGCTTCATTTCTTCAAAAAACTCATGGGCAAGAGTGTCTAAGGTAGCTCCAAAAATGATGTCATCAACATAGATTAGAGCAATGAGTTTGTGAGTACCTTGATTTCTGATGAACAAGGTTTGGTCTGCTTGTCCCCTTGTAAATCTCTTAGCCAAGAGATAAGTGGTGAGACGCTCATACCATGCCTGAGGAGCCTGCTTAAGCCCATATAAAGCCTTCTTCAGCTTGTACACATGATGGGGATGATGAGGATCTTGAAAACCCTTCGGCTGTTTTACATAAACTTCTTCTTGAAAAACACCGTTCAGAAAGGCACTCTTTACATCCATCTGGTACTGGCAAGCAATGGAGAGAAGAATTCTGATGGACTTTAACCTGGCAACTAGAGCAAAGGTTTCATCAAAGTCTACTCCCTCTATCTGAGTGTATACCTAGGCAACAAGGCGGGCTTTATTCCAAACCACAGTGCCATGCTTTGTAACGCCCCGCTTTTATAAAAAGCGTAAGTGAAAATTTTCGAATTTTCACGTGACATTACTAACTTATCAGAGGTAATTATTGACAACGGAATAAATGTAATATAGATTTGGGAATAGATTGACACCTTAGAGCTACTACTGAAATACCTCAAAATATATAATAAGCCAGTAAGCATAATTATACAAACAGTGATAACAGTCATGCCTCACAGGGCAAGATAGTCATACAAGCCAAATATATACATATAACTGAAGGATCATAAGTAATGTCTTGAGCTAAGTAGGGTGAACTACAATAGGGTAGTCCCAAAAAGAAAGGCTATCTAGCCTTGCAAAAAGACTGAACCAGGGACCATCTATGAGTCGGGATAGTCCTGATATTATTCTTCTTCTTCATAGCCTGAATCATTACAAAATACCATACAAAGAGAAGACAACAACATAAACACTAAAGTGAGTCCGCTGTTTCCAATAATAATACGAGTGCTGATTTATTTAATTAATGCAACACAATGCAATGGCCATATAATCACATGTATATGCAAAATATAATCTATGATCGCGAATCATAGACATAAAATGAACATAAACGTAATCATAAAGCAATGACAGTTTTAAGTGTAGAGTTTTAGGTAATTCCCTTTTTCTACTCCTCTGTTGGCCTAGGCACGGTTAACGTGTTATTTGAAGCCTGAGCTTTCTCCCTTTAACTTTTAATTATTTTCTTTAAGAGCCTAGGCTCCTGGAAACCTCGGTTTCCCTGGTGACCTAGGTACACCAGTTTTTGTATTTATTATTCTCTTTTCAGGTACCTCCTCATTCACTGAGAACCTAGGAACTCATGTGAAGCCTCATATACCCACTGTGGATCTAGATCCAGTAGCTTGTTATTAGACAGATTATTAAAAATAATAAAACATGCAAAGCCACATGCGCAAACAAGTAAATAAAACAGTAAACATAATATTATAGGAAAAATCAACCAGCTTCGTCCTCAGTAAGTATAGAGATACTTACTAGTTTCTGCTCCAAATATTTTCCTTTACAACTGCATAATAATCATCATGTGATAATAATAGATTAATAAAGCATTTATGAAAACATTATTATTACCATATCTCTTTCGATATTACAACGGCCACAGATTTACACATGATCTCGTATCTATTTATTTATTTTAGTGCTTACTTACCAATTCTTATATTAGTACTACCAGAATTATCCATCCTTTAGGGCATCATTTAACACATAACATGCCTTAAAAACAAGAATACAAATGTCATTTAATCAAGTACACATATGAATTTGCCTTCCTTTAATCCACACATCCTTATAACACACACATAAATATTTGGAAACACAGTCCTTTCTTTAAATACAAATTCATCTCTTTCCTCTTAATATTTACACTCACATATCTCTCTCTCTCTCTCTCTCTCTCTCTCTCTCTCTCTCTATATATATATATATCTACACATTAGAAGTTAGTAAATCCAAACACACACACACACACACACACACACACACACACACACACATATATATATATATATATCAAAACCTCAACACATATACTCTCACACTTACATTTCTTGATCCATTTTAGAACACAATTTACCCATTCCAAATTTCTTATCTCATGTAGTAAACACTCACCCACATGCTTACACATATACTCATATGTCCATAATATAAGTTAGCCAACTTTTCATACAACATACATATATGTGCATAATTAAAAGCAAGAGAAAATCATAATTTCAAAATAACAATAGGACTACTTGTTCTATGAGAAGTTTAAGGGAGAAAATACTCACCCAAAGTTTTCTAATGACTTAAAGAGTGGAGGAGAGTTGCTGTCCAAGAGAATTCCACTTGTAAAGCTTGGCTTCTTAGTCTCAAATCAAAGGTGGTTTCTACTCACATTTCACTACTGAATTTGTGGGAGAATGAGGGTGGTTTGGAGCTTAAATTTGGCTTACTAGGTGCTGGAAAGTGAGGTGAAATGGGAGGATTTTCGTGCTATTTCTACAGCACTAGGACAAGAGAGAGTTTAGGCTAAAATTTGGTTTCCTCTTCATGAAAATCAACTCTCCATGCATCCTATATATAGTACTCTTGAAGGGCTGAGATCAAACCAACAAATCAACACCTCAATGGCCGGATTTGAGCCAGCCAATACCTCAAATTCATAGCTTAAATCTCATAGGTGACTATTCCATATCTTAGTCTATGATTACATGATATCCAAGGAAATCTAGTTGGGTTTCAACCAAAATGGACTAACTAGGCTAACTAAATATGGGTATAATCATTTGGCATCAAGTACAACGTGTGGGTCCCAAATTATTAGGTGGAAAAATCAATTTTTGCATTTAACGGAAACTGCACTGCACTGGGTGAAGTCGCTCGATCGATAATAAAGTCGCTCGATCGACTTCGACCTATAATCGCTCGATCGACTAAGAAGTCGCTCAATCGATTTTAACTTCACTGATCCAACTCTCTACATGCATAACTATATAATTTTATTAGACTATTAGTAATTCTTAAGCCCTATACTTATGTATGCACATATATCAATAACTTAAGTATGGTGTCTTTTCCGGGCATTACATGCTCATCTGTTTTATTCTTGAAAATCTACTTAGTACCAATGATATTATGTTCTACAGGACGGGGAACCAAGGTCCAAACATCATTTCTAGTGAATTGATGGAGCTTATCATGCATGGTAGACACCCAGCCTTCATCCTGTAGAGCTTCATCAACTTTCTTGGATTCTGATTGAGCAAGGTAGCAGTTGTAGGAGACTTGATTGGCTACTTCACTGTTAGGCTGAATGACTCTGCTTCTTAGCCTACGCCCTTTATCTATGGTCCCAAGGAGCTGCTGTGGAGGATGATTGTGCTTCACCCATGACCGCTTAGGAGGATTTGCAGAAGCATCTTCATCTTCAAAAGTGCTGGACGTTGTATCTGAAACAGGAAGAGGGGAAGGAGGCTCATCCGGAGACGCACTTGGAGGTGCCTTGTCATTATCAATTGTTCCATCAGTAACTTTCACTGGAGCGAGCTGATTTTCTTCCCCACCACTTGGTCTATCAACTTCTTCATCATCAATGACAACATTTATGGATTCCATCACAGTTTCTGTTCTTTTATTGAAAACTATGTATGCATGACTGGTAGAGGAATATCCCAAAAATATGCCTTCATCGCTCTTTGGATCAAATTTTCCAAGATTCTCCCAGTCACGAAGGATATAGCATTTACTTCCAAAGGTTCTAAAATACTTTACTGTGGGCTTTTTACCTCGCCAAATTTCATAGGGAGTCTTGCTTGTTTCAGGCCTCAGATAGATTCTGTTGATAATATGACACGTAGTGTTTACAGCTTCTCCCCAGAAGTGTTGGGCAAGTTTCTTAGAGTGGATCATCACACGAGCCATCTCCTGAATTACCTTGTTCTTTCTTTCAACTACTCCATTCTGCTAAGGAGTGATAGGAGAAGAAAATTCTTGCTTGATTCCATATGAGAGACAGAACTCTTTGAACTTGGAATTTTCAAATTCTCTTCCATGATCACTGCGGATTCTCATGATCTGGCAGTTTTGCTCAACCTGAATCTTCTTGAATAAATGCTGAGCTGCATCAAAAGCATAAAATTTTTCCCGAATAGGAATAGCCCATGTATATCGAGAGAAATCATCCACAATTACCAGAATATACCTTTTCCCACCTAGACTAGCAGTCTAGTGGGACCCATGAGATCCATGTGCAGTAATTCTAAATTTATGGAACTTTGAATACCTGAAGTCTTCTTATGAGCTGCTCAGGTTTGTTTCCCTAGTTGGCAAGAACCACAGATTCCTTTTCCAGTCTTCTCCATTTTGGGCAGACCTTTAACAATGTCTTTGCCTGCAATTTTCAACATATCAGAGAAATTTAGATGCCCTAACCTTTGGTGCCACAGCTCACTGTCATCTATGGTTGCCTTGTTGCAGAAAATCTGAGGATCAGTAGTAAGGCCAGGAAGACCATAGCAATTGTCAGCAGTTCATTTTCCCCCCATAAACCATTGGCCACTGCTGTCAAATATGTTACATTCCTTCTTGGAGAATTGCACCACCAAATCATTGTCACAGAATTGGCTGATGCTGAGGAGATTTGCCTTGAGCCCTTCTACATATAAAGCTTCCTGAGATGTTCCAAGACTTGGAATGTCGATGATTCCTTTTCCAATGACTTTGGATTGGCTTCCATCTCCATAGGTGATATGTCCACCTTTGCCCATCTGAACTTCTTTCAGTAAAGTCTTGTCACCTGTCATGTGTTTAGAGCAGCCACTATCCAAATACCACAAACAAGTATCAAGAATTTTCAGTGCAGTATGAGAAACTAAACACAGATTATCTTCCTTTTTGACCCAGACTTGTTTGGAAGCTTTCTTATGATTATTGACCAGGACAGATCTTTTCTCATTAGGGGTGAGGTATGCTAACTTCTCACTAATGAGCTTAACTTGATCACTTAACATTTCAACTTGTTCTTCAAGACCTGGTTCATCTTTTCTAGGGACAAGAGTCATATTCCAGGGTTTTTGAGACCTAATCTGGAAACAATTTGGGCGAATATTACCAGTAATACCACAGTGGTGACATGTAGGTATAGACTGATTTACCCCTTTACCCCCACAAATAGATTGAGTATGATTATCAGACATGATAGGCTTAATGAACATGGTTCTATGAACAGACATATCATGAGAAATAGAAGCAACTTTATCCATACTCAAATTAAACATGATAGAAGTCAAACAAAATAACACTCAAGAAATTAATCTTCTTGTTTCAGAGGTTTTAATACGTTGAGTAAAGATGGCTGGAGGTAATCCTAAATTCATTTACTTTATTTTTTTTCGCTACGTATTTAGCATAACATTGTGTTTAGCCGTCCGGCCGTCGTGGCAATACTGTCTGGACGCCATTCAGTGTTCAACAAGTAATAGGGTCTCTGTCTCAGACACAAATATGGGTAGACAGCTGCAACCGTCCGGACGATATGTGTTCCCGTCCGGATGCTATCCTTGATAAGGCAAGTCGTACAGAAGAAGTTCAACCATCCGGACGCTAGGGCAACACCGTTCGGACACCCTCCGATATTTTGATCATAACTTTCTACTTAAATATTGGATTGGGACGAAATTGGTGTCATTAGAAAGCTAATGAAAAATGCTGTAACTTGATGATCTTGATGGTTCACCGTCCAAATGGAAATATCAAGTGTCTGGACGGCCCGTCAAAATTTGAGAACTTTCAGAATTGCTTTTTAGACACGAAAAAAGTTGACCGTCTGGACGCGCGTGCCAGAGACTCCGATTTTGACTAGAATTAGGACTTGTAAAGCCTATAAATAAGAGGCTCTAGGCATGCATTATGTACAGAATTCGGTAGTGAATTCCTTATAGCTTAGAGAGGGTGTTTAGGGAGATATTGAAGATCTGCTAGCTCTCTAGCTTTTACCAGTGTGTGATTTGATCAGCGGTGAAGTTTATCTTAGGGGTTGGCCCTAAGGTAAAGGATTCCATTGAAGACCCCTTCAGATAGGAGACCTGGTTGGGAGGCATTCGTGTTAGGTTACACGTCAGAGTTGAAGGTACGACCACTGCATCAGGGGTATGTTAGTGCTACTTCTTTGTAACTAGCTTTGTCTTCTGAATAGTGGATATCCTGGGTTTGGCTGCCCCAGAGTGATTTTTCTCTTAATTGAGTTTCAACTTCGTCAACAAAATATTTCTCTCTAATTTTCACATTTAATATTTTGTTGCACACTGTTCACACATACTTGTTAAATTAGAAGTCGTCTATTTTTCAATTGGTATCAGAGCGGGTACACTCCGTTTAAGGGATTTATTTCTGAAAAATTGAAATGACTTCTAAAAGTAAAGTGTCTGCAACAAGTGTCAACAAAAATTAAAGCACAGTGGAAAGTAAATGACACAGATATTTTTGTTGACGAAGTGGAAACTCAGTTAAGAGAAAAACCACTCCGGGGCAGCCAAACCCAAAAATTCCACTATTCAGAAGACAAAGCTAGATACAAGACAATAACACTCACATGTACCGATGCAGTGGTCGTACCTTGATCTTTGACGTGTAACCCAACACGAATGCTTCCCAACCAGGTTCACCTACCTGAATGGATCTTCAATGGAATTCCTTATCTTAGAGCCGACCTCTAAGATAGAATTCGGTTTACAGTACAGCACACTTGAAAAACGGCTTTAGAGGAGATATCACGTCTCTACGTTCTAATGGAATTCACACCGAATTCTTGCAGCTCTAAGTGCCCAGGGGCCCCAATTTATAGGCTGGGGGTCAGAATGGCCGTCAGGTAAAATATGCCTGGGAGCCGTCCGGACGGTGAACCATGGCTGTCCGGACAGAAACTGTGCGACAGGATTTTCTGAAATTTTTGCGGAGAAATCTTTCCTGTATAAGAACATCGTCCGGACGGGATGGCTCGATCGTCCGGACGGACGCACGTCCGTTGCAAGTAATTTCCATAACAGGCTTCGCGAGTCCGGACCATGGGGCAGGAGCGTCCGGATGGCTAAACTTCAACAAGCAATTTCCATATCTGATGCAAATGCGTCCGGACCATGAGGGGGAGACGTCCGGACGGTTGAAGTCGAATCGGCAGTTACCATATACGATGCACCAGCGTCCAGACCACAACTGTCAGATGTCCGGATGGTCCATTTTGAACTGCGATTCTTGCCTTATGGAGATACGCGTCCGGACGGGATACCACATCGTCTGGATGGTTGATTGATCTTCCCTTTCTTGGAACTTGGAAAGAATCAGTGAACTGTTCGAGAACTGATAGGCGTCCAGACGTGCTGCTGAAATGTCCGGACAGAGAAAGCTGGCGTAAAAGCTTCTCGATATGATGTAGGTGTCCGGACGGAAGAAGCACGTCGTCCGGACAGATGATGCTTATCTATCTGATGTCCGGACAGAATGACACGTCGTTCGGACAGATGGAACAGTAAATAGATGGGCGTCCGGACAGGATGACACATCGTCCGGACAGCTAACAGGGAACTTGAAATTCTTTTGACTCACAGGAAGAATCTTCTGACTTCACTCTGAAAGTGGAATCCCTGTTTATCACATCATTACACATAAGTGATTTTGTCCAAACACAGAATAAGGCCAAAATACTAACAAACTCCCCCTTTGGCCATTCTGGGACAAAAATCACTTGACCGGTTTGGAAATACATTCCCGGTCCAAAATAAAAATTACTCCCCCTTTTTGTCACAAAGGGACAAAGGGTAAATAGAGTAATAAAACAACCAACTGAAATGAAATAAAAATTACTCCCCCTAACGGTCTCAGAAGGACCCGGGAAACAGAGTAATATAAATCCAAGAGTTATAATAAACAACAAATTGTCACAAAATAACAAAAAGACAATAAAAAGTCCACAAAGAAACACGAGGGAATCAAACATCCTCTGCCAGAGGTGTAGCTCTGGGAGTTCGACGTGCAGCCTTTGGTGTAGCAGCCTCATCATCACTGCTCTCTAGATGATGGACTTGGAGACACTCCTGAAGGTCCAAGTGGGTCTGCTCCACCCTCTTGCTGATGGACCGCATTTCCAGCTGCATGGAGGACACAGACTGCTGTATGGAGGACATCGACACCTGCATATTGCTCATCCCCCCCTGAAGAGCAGCAAGAGCCTCCATAATCTGAGAGACATTGACCTCTGGTTCAGAAGGCGGGACAGTGTGAGAGGATGAAGCTACGTCCGAAAAAGCAACGTGCATCGCAGCAGGCATATCCTCATCAGAATCCTCTCTTCGCAGCTGCGCATTTGACTTCAGCAAAGTCTGTTTGCTGAGGGGCTGTTTCATCTTCATCCTAGGCTCTCCATCTACATTGATACTGGACTGCAAGATGATTTGAGTAAGGAGGCAGCCAAAAGGAAGACCGGCAGTGCCCTCATCACGAGCCTCGAGCATGACTCCCAGAATATGCTTGTAGAGACAGAAAGGAAAGTGAAAGTGAACAGCATAAACAAACTGGGCCTTCTTCAATATCAGATTACTGCGCCTGGTAACCGGCCACAGATTGTGCAGAATAATTTTGGCCAACATACGATGAGCTGGACCTAGAGCACTAATCTTGATGGAGGTCTGATGCCCCTCACCCTGTGGAACAGCATGGAAAAACTCTCGGAGCTCATCCATAGAGGGAGGAAGCACCACCTCGTCGAATGGTCTGGCAGGTAGATCGAGAACAGGTACCCCGATAAACTGGCTGATGATCTGGGGATCAACAGTGATTATGTGTCCGTCAACAGTGGACTGGAGTACTGTCCCACGCTCATCATCCTGAGCAACCTCCAAGTTTGCATAAAAAAGTCGGACCAGCCTGGTGAGGACGACACAGGCACATGTATAGAGGTAGGTCCACTAATAATGCTGGATAGTCTCATGGATACTGTTCAGCGGAGGCACCATGATATCTACACGGACCACGTTCCATTCAGCAATGACAGTCCGGTCCATAATCTTTGCTTGTATTTCATTTTGCTTTGCTTCTGTCCTCTGACGGACCCAGCGCTGGGAATTGATGGCAGACATGCTTCTGCAAAAAGAAAACCAACAAGAATATTCCAAAAAAAAAAAAATCCCCCAAAAAAATCTTGTTAGGTTAGCAAAAATTTTGGGCAGAATAAGAAAAATGACTATTTAAAAAAAACAGAAATTATCATAGTCCTACAAATAATCCCAACATGGTATAAGCATCTCAAACTCTCAATAACACTCCTAATCAAATATTGAAATTCTAACAGTGTAAGAACTAAAAAGAATAGGACAAGAAAAATACCTGAAGAGTGATTGAGAATGCAAAGAGACACAAAGGGATGATATTACTCCAAAAACACCAAAGAAAATTACTCACAAAAAGTCAAAAAGTAGATTTTGTGGGGTATTGAGAAAATGGTCGAACTGGGCTATTTATAGCCTCTGTGGGTCACCCGTCCGGACAGAGTTTTCAAGAAGTCCGGACTCGTGGGCCTCAAGAACGTGCGTAACGGTCATGCTCGTCCGGACGAAATAAATTACCCGTCCGAACGATGGTGACAGTGCACGTGAGTCCGGATGTACAATAAGACCTATCCGGACGACGAGGCACTGCACATGTCCGGACTTCCAGAGAATACCGTCCGGACTACCATGCTACACCCGTCCGGACTCCAAGGAATACCGTCTGGAAGCTCCACACTGAAACACCAGAAAAAACTGAGAAGAATTTACAAAGATCAAATTTTCTCAAGTCAGTGTCAGAATACGCATACATAATCAACTGACAACACAATCAGAACGCATCTAAAAAATAAACAGAGATATAAAAGGAAGTTGAGATTTCAATTAGCACAAATAATTTTTCCTGATCATATAAAAAACAAATAGGCAACTCAACTCAAGCAATGCGTGTGTGTGTGGAGACTCTTTTCCCACCAAGTAAGACTTTCCAAGACATGACAAATAGCAATTAGATTTTCTAGACATGAGAGAAAATCAAAAACAGATTAGCCAAAAGTCAAACCTTATAACTTGCTAGGGCCTAGACACCCTCATCTGATACACTCCCCCTAAGATACAGCACATATTTTGTTTTACTTGTACCATATAGGACAAGATAAAATTTTACTTGCTCATAGAGGGCAAGGTGAATTTAAGCACATAAGCAGTGATTAAACAGATTTAAAGTACAAAACTTTTTATGAAATACTGCTCAAATCTTATAGAACTGCAAACTGTAGGGAGTGCCAGAGTTTACAGATGCTAGGTTCAACTAGCCTGTGGTCAATTTGGCCATCTTATCAAGGACTTCTTCTCTTATCCAAAATTTCCAAAAGGAAAGAGTCAGAGAAGGAAGGATGTACCTTTAGGGGGGGCCCGGGATAGTGCACTTTTTCATCACACGAGGAAAGAAGCTATCCTACTTTTGCATAAACAGAAAAAACACTTGGCCAATATTGTCAAAACTCTCAATTATATCTAAGCATATTTAATCAATGCACAACGAATTGAGATATCAGGTAAGAATATATGCAATATCTAATAAGCCAAGAGAAAAAAATCCTGCAAATTCTCCCCATTTTTTTTTTTTTTATTAAAAAAACAAAAACAACAAGCAATATGGAAAAGATCATATGCTAAGGCATGATCAAACCTGTGTACGCTCAATGATGCCATTATAGAAAAACAGTCGCTCAACCTGCTTTTTCTCTCTTCCCCAAAAATACCTGCAAAGTTTTCTCAAGAAAACACAAGGGGGCAAACATAACTTGTTCCTAGATTGCATATAATATAACAAATACAATGAGCAATCAAACCTGATGCCATAGGATTAGGAACAGAATCCTAGGCATGAACACCCGAACTTGCTAGGTGCGTCGGTTCCCACTCCTGGGGTAACTGTCCTTCTCAGCCCAAGTCTGCCTTCCAGTGGATGGTTGCTAACAAGACTGCATCATCCACTCCATCATGTTTTGCATCCAAACAAGAGGCTCACCGGTGTATTGCTCTTGAGGCCTTCTCAATTGCCTTGGTTTTCTCTTGTAAGTGCCACTCTGATTGGCTGGTACAAACCGCTGTTGAGGCCGCTGACACTGAGGAGCATGAAACCAAGGGGCTTGGAACTGATGTCTTGGTGCTTGTCCCCATGGTGCTTGATAGGATGCCTGATGCCAAGGAGTCTGATGCTGAGCTGCAGGTACAATGCCATACTGAGCTTGTCTAGGCATTTCTTTCTTGGCTTTGGCCTTTTGTGCTTTCAAGAGGGAGCACTGAGGCCGTATATGCCCACTAAGACCGCAGTGATGGCAAATAGAAGATCTTCTGATGGAATGAGGCTGTTGAGTGCCTGGAACATCATCATTTTCCTTTTCCTTCTGTTTATCTTCAATAACTGGAGGAAGCTCTGGGACTGTAGGAGGCACAAACACAGTCTTTGAGGAAGAAGGAATATCAGAAGAGGAAGCGACATACCCGAGACCAATCTTGTCATGTGGGCTCTTCTGGATGGACAGCATACGAGTCAACTTCTCATCAGTGACTCTCTCTAGCTGGAGCTGTGTCTCAAGTAGCTTTTCCTCAAGCTCCTGTATCTTGAGCAGCAATGAACTCTTCTCAGTATGCAGACTGTTCAGATCATTAACTTGCTGCTTTCGGCCTTCCCTCAGCTTCTCAAACTCTTTGTAGAGAGTTTTGTATGCTTCCTTGAGCTCTACCTCATTCTCACTATGCTCCGAATAATATGAGTCTTCTTCTTCAATATACGGGGCCACAAAAACCAGAAATTTGTCAGACTCTGGAGTATCTTCTTCGGACTCATCACTGAGAGTCACATTGTAAGCCTTCCCCTTGCCCTTCTTGAGATTCCCACAATCGGCCCGGATATGCCCATATCCTGAGCATTCAAAACATCGGGGTCCTCTGGGATCTTTCTTCTCGTCATCCTCTGGTTCAGCTTCTCTGAGAGGTTTCTTAGCTTTTTCAGAAAACTTCTTCTGGAACCGATCATCTTTCATTAGTCTTCTGAAATTTTGGGCTAGCATCGCCACAGCCTTTTCTTCATCCTCAGATTCTTCTTCAGATGAGGCTTCTACCTTCTTCTTCGAAGCCTTAAGAGCAATGGGCTTTAATTTCTTGACCGGGGGCAGAGACAACTCATATGTTTGAAGAGATCCAACCAGCTCTTCAATATTCATCTCTTCAAGATCCTTGCTTTCCTCAATAGTCGTTACCTTGATCCTGAAACGATCGGGCAAAGATCTGAGAATTTTTCGGATGAGTTTTACATCCGAGATAGGTTTCCCAAGACTCACCATGGAGTTCCTGAGGTCACTTATTTTGGAGTAAAACTCTCCAAATGTCTCTTCCTCTAACATCTTAATTTCTTCAAATTTTGAAATCAACATCTGAAGTTTGGCAGATTTTACAAGTTTTGTGCCTTCATATGTTGTTTCCAAAATTTACCATGCTGCTTTGGCTGATTCGCAATTTGAAATTTTGGCGAATTCAGATGGAGAAAGTGCTTGGCATAGAGCATGGAGGGCTTTGTCATTTGAAAGACGAGCATTCTTTTGAGAGACTAGTTCAGGTGTTGTATCATCTGGTTTAGTCCAACCAGTCTCAACAATACCCCAACAGTCAATAGATTTCAAAAAGAAATGCATACGTGCCTTCCAATAGCCATAGTTCGAGCCATCAAAGGCAGGAACATAATTAAGAGTTTGAGACATAATAAAGATAGAAGTCAAATATAAAAACACTCAAGAAATTAATCTTCTCAGAGTGTACCAAGCTCTGATACCAATTGAAAAATTGAAATGACTTCTAAAAGTAAAGTGTGTGCATAAGTGTCAACAAAAATTAAAGCACAGTGGAAAGTAAATGACACAAAGATCTTTGTTGATGAAGTGGAAACTCAGTTAAGAGAAAAACCACTCTGGGGTAGCCAAACCCAGGAATTCCACTATTCAGAAGACAAAGCTAGATACAAGACAATAACACTCACATGTATCGATGTAGTGGTCGTACCTTGATCTCTGACGTGTAACCCAACACGAACGCTTCCCAATCAGGTTCACCTACCTGAAGGGGTCTTCAATGGAATTCCTTACCTTAGAGCCGACCTCTAAGATAGACTTCGGTTTACAGCACAGCACACTTGAAAAACGACTTCAGAGGAGATATCACGTCTCTGAGTTCTAATGGAATTCGCACCGAATTCTTGCAGCTCTAAGTGCCTAGGGGCCCCCTATTTATAGGCTGGGGGTCAGAATGGGCGTCAGGCAAAATATGCCTGGGAGCCGTCCGAACGGTGGACCATGGCAGTCCGGACGGACAACTGTGCGACAAGATTTTCTGAAATTTTCGCGGAGAAATCTTTCCTGTATAAGAACATTATCCGGACGGGATGGCTCGATCGTCCGGACGGACGTACGTCCGCTGCAAGTAATTTCCATAACAAGCTTCGCGCGTTTGGACCATGGGGCAGGAGCGTCCAGACGGCTAAACTTCAATACGCAATTTCCATATTTGATGTGCGTGCATCCGGACCATGAGGGAGAGACGTCCGGACGGTTGAAGTCGAATCAGCAGTTACCATATACGATGCACCAGCGTCTGGACCACAGCTGTCAGATGTCCGGATGGTCCATTTTGAACTGCGATTCTTGCCTTACGGAGATACGCGTTCGGACGGGATACCACATCGTCCGGACGGTTGATTGATCTTCCCTTTCTTGGAACTTGGAAAGAATCAGTGAACCGTTCAAGAACTTATAGACGTCCGGACGTGCTGCTGAAACGTTCGGACGAAGCAAGTTGGCACAGAAGCTTCTTGATACGATGTAGGTGTCCGGACGGAAGAAACACGTCGTTCAGACAGATGATGCTTGTCTGTCTGATGTCCGGACGGATGGAACAGTAGACAGATGAGCGTCCGGACGGGATGACACATCGTCCGGACGGCTGACAGGGAACTTGAAATTCTTCTGACTTGCAGGTAGAATCTTCTGACATCACTCTGAAAGTGGAATCCCTATTAACCGCATCATTACACATAAGTGATTTTGTCCAAACAAAGAATATGGCCAAAATACTAACAGAAGTCAAATATAAAAACACTCAAGAAATTAATCTTCTCAGAGTGTACCAAGCTCTGATACTAATTGAAAAATTGAAATGACTTCTAAAAGTAAAGTGTGTGCAACAAGTGTCAACAAAAATTAAAGCACAGCTGAAAGTAAATGACACAGAGATTTTTGTTGACAAAGTGGAAACTCAGTTAAGAGAAAAACCACTCCGAGGCAGCCAAACCCAGGAATTCCACTATTCAGAAGACAAAGCTAGATACAAGACTAACACTCACATGTACCGATGCAGTGGTCGTACCTTGATCTCTGACGTGTAACCCAACACGAATGCTTCCCAACCAGGTTCACCTACCTGAAGGGGTCTTCAATGGAATTCCTTACCTTAGAGCCGACCTCTAAGATAGACTTCGGTTTACAGCACAGCACACTTGGAAAATGGCTTCAGAGGAGATATCACGTCTCTAAGCTCTAATGGAATTCACACCGAATTCTTGCAGCTCTAAGTGCCCAGGGGCCCCTATTTATAAGCTGGGGGTCAGAATGGACGTCAGGCAAAATATGCCTGGGAGCCGTCCGGACGGTGAACCATGGCCGTCCGGACGAACAACTGTGCGACAGGATTTTCTGAAATTTTCGCGGAGAAATCTTTCCTGTATAAGAACATCGTCCGGACAGGATGGCTCGATCGTCCGAACGGACGCACGTCCACTACAAGTAATTTTCATAACAGGCTTAGCGCGTCCGGACCATGGGGCAGGAGCGTCCGGACGGCTAAACTTCAACATGCAATTTCCATATCTGATGCGCGTGCGTCCGGACCATGAGGGGGAGACGTCCGGACGGTTGAAGTCGAATTGGCAGTTACCATATACGATGCACCAGCATTTGGACCACAGCTGTCAGATGTCCGGATGGTCCATTTTGAATTGCGATTCTTGCCTTACGGGATATCACATCGTCCGGACGGTTGATTGATCTTCCCTTTCTTGGAACTTGGAAAGAATCAGTGAATCGTTCGAGAACTGATAGGCGTCCGGACGGAGAAAGCTGGCACAGAAGCTTCTCGATATGATGTAGGTGTCCGGATGGAAGAAGCACGTCGTCCGGACAGATGATGTTTGTCTGTCTGATGTCCGGACGGAATGACACGTCGTCCGGACGGATGGAACAGTAGACAGATGGGTGTCCAGATGGGATGACACATCGTCCGGACGGCTGACAGGGAACTTGAAATTCTTCTAACTCGCAGGCAGAATCTTCTGACTTCACTTTGAAAGTGGAATCCCTGTTTACCGCATCATTACACATAAGTGATTTTGTCGAAACACAGAATAAGGCCAAAATACTAACAATTTCCTGAGTGTGATCCTTATCTTTTGTGACTTCTATTTTTTTTATTACACCTTTTATCATGAATTCTTCTCAATTATCTAATGAGGATTCTGATATTAAGCTCTTTAAGGTTTTTAATAAATTGAAGAATGCTCAACATTCTAAAGTTTCTCATAAAGAGCATAAAAAGGTAAAACAAGAAAAATAATATTTGATTGTTCAATTATCTGAATCACATGCTTTGATTGACTCTTTGAAATTTGAGAATACAGTGCTATTTGACATTATTGATTCACTAGAGAAGAAATTGGAAAAATTCTCTAGTGATAATTTAAAGAGCATGCTTTGTTTTCATTCGAATATTTCTAACAAGCCTGATTTAATTGTTGATAATTTGAGTGCTTATACTTCACATACTTCTAATTTTGAATTAGATTCTTTTGTTGTTAAGCCGATGATAGTAGACACTACTTGTTTGGATAATTCTAAAAATTCTTGCTTGAATAGTTGTGTGAAGCCAAAATCCAAAGACACAGGTACACAAGCTCATGGGAAGTTTGTCCCTACCTGTCATAATTGTGGGAAGTTGGTCATATTAGGCCGAATTGTTATTTGTTGAAATCCCACAGGTCTTGGATTAAGCAGGATGCTATGAGGAAAAGTGAAATTGAAGATTCTTCCTCATCTAAATATGTCCCTTTTCATAGGAGACATATAAAAGGTAAGGGAAATGTTATTTGTAAGAATGCTAATCATAATTATGCAGAAAATGTCAAGAAGCATTCAAACAAAAAAATCCTGCCTACCTGTCATCATTGCGGCATCACCGGTCACATCCGACCAAAATGTCCATATCTCTAGGCTCAGAAGTCGAAGGTTCAGAAGGAGCTGCCACCAAGAGCTACATCAAATACTCTACATACAACGGCACATCAGGCTCCATGGCATCAGCAGCAGTTTGTTCCTGCCAATCAGAGTGGCCAATCAAAGAAGAACAAATCAAGGCGCTACAAGAGAAAGCCTCAAAAGCCCATTAGCAACCATGGCTATGAAAGGTTGCTGAGCCTAATGCAAGGTATGCTAAGAAGAATGGACAACATGGATAAGACATGCAAGCCACCGCCACGGGTCAAGCAGGTATGGGTCAAGAATGATGAGACCAGTCATCCCTTGAGGGGGAGTGGACTTACCTAGTAAAGGTGAAGTCTTACCATGCATAGGATTTTGGTTACTAAGTCCTAGTGCATGTTAGGTATGTTTGAATTGCAGAGTTTATCTTGTCATATCTTATTCATGCCTTGCATTCTGTTTGAGGAACCGTTTATTTTATCCCCCATATTTTCTCTTGTTGTCTTGAGAAACATCTGCAGATATTTTTCTGGGGATGACAGTTAAAGCACATCAGGCGGCTGTTTTTCTGTCTTGGTATTTCTAAACCTCTCTTCCTGTGGACAGGTTTGATTTTACCTTACATGCTGAGACTAGATGTCATTTCCTTTTCCATAAGCATGTCCTTGTTGTTTTTCTGTTTTATTGTTTTCAACATAAAAAAAATAAAAGAAGTAAAAAAATTGGGGAGAAAATGCAGAATTTTATTTTTTCTTTTGATAGCTTTTCAAATATTGTATGTGTTTTTGCCTAATATCTCAGTTCATTGTGCATTAATTGAAGATGCTTATATATGATTGAAAGTTTATGTTTGATATTTGCTAAGTTTTCTTGTGCATCCTAATGCTAGATAGTACCAATATGCTAGTTGAACCTAGAGCCTAAAAATTCTAGCATTCTCTCTAGGTTGCAGCACCAACAAGAAACAAGCAGTAAGTCTTCTGATTTCTGTGCTATATGCTTATATTCACTGCTTCTGTGCTGAATTAGCTTTATGCCTTGTCCTTCATGGTGCAAGTAAAATTTTATCTTGTCCTTCATGGTACAAGTAAAACAATTAGGTGTTGCATCTTATGGGGAGTCTATCAGATGAGGGTGGCTAGGCCTCGTAAATAATAAGGTTTGACTTTTGACTGATCTTTCATTGATTTTCTCTCTTGTTTAGAAAATCTGGTTGCTTTAAGTCATATCAGTGAACTTCATGCCTTATTGAGAAAGCTTTCACACACACATTGCATGAGTTGAGTAATCTATTTAAAATTTCTATCTGCAGGGAAATTTGTACTTATTGAATACTTAACTCTCATTTATATATTTGCATATTTTTGCAATGCTATTTGACTGCTTTATCAGTTGATTATATATGCGTGTTCTGAAGCTAACTTTAGGGAAAAATATTTTTCTGCAAATTTTCCTCAAGTTTCAGATTTTCAGTGTGAAGCGTCCGGACAGACCTATTCTTACGTCCGGATGAGCGCAGTCTTGCCATACGCTAACCTAGCAGTAGCCATCCGAACGGTTAAGTGACACGTCTGGACAGAATCTCTACAGGTTTAAAACTTGCATTTCTTTCTCTGCCATACACACATCTCTGTTTTTTTATTGATTTATGATGTCATGTTGTGTGTTTTTTCCAAGGATTTCTTCTGAGATTTTGGCATTCTTTGCACATCACTTCTCATTCGATGGTATTTGTTGTGTCTTCCTTTGTTCTTTTAAGTTTTCGTGCTTTTTAAGAACATTGGAATATTTGTTGATTGAAATATTTTCTTGAGATATTGTGCATGAAGATCCTTTTTTGTCTGTGTGTTGGGTTGATCTTGATATATCTAGGTCATTTGGATTGCGATATTTGCCTTTGTAATACTTGGGCATCCAATTGACAACTGTCATAATACCACTTTCTTTTTGGGACAAACATGATCTAATATTTCTTTGTGGTGTTATTTTGGAAATATTTCTGTTTAAATCTTTTCAGGAATATGTCGTCCAGCAGCTCCTAGCACAATATCTGACATATGGATCCTTTGGAAAACTGACTGTTGTTGAAGTCGGATGTTCAAAGTCCAAAGGTCTCAAGATTAAGATGAGCTTTTTCCTCTAGCTCATGCAGAGCCTTCCGTAGCATCTCCTTCAGATCTATATCAGTTAGAGGTTCAGTGGTGAATCTCCTCTTGTATTTTGCAGACTAGTTGCTTAGAGGATGTCAATCTGCAGATAACTAGGTTCAGGCTTTGCAAAATCAAGCGACTGAAGGTTTTTTAGTTCATGGTTCCCGGCTTCAAGAGCTAGAAGCCAAAGTAACACAAATCCAGCTTATTATATGGATCTCTCTCCGTCACTTGCTTTCAGTAGATCAGCAGGATTTGGTACATAGAGGATTTCTATTCCTCTTTCGGTCAGTTGTTTGTTCACACTTCTGATCTTTTGGGCTACCTGCAGGCACTTCTCTATTCTATTATTGTTTTGGATTTTAGAACGTTTTTGTCTGTGGATATTATATACTCTCTTTACCCTTGTCCTGTTGAGACATCAAGGCGGAGTATTTTATTACTGTGGACTTTTTATACTATGTTTACCCTTTGTCCCTTTGAGACAAAAAGGGGAAGTATGTTTGTCTTTGGACCGGGAATGTATTTTTAACCTGGTCAAGTGATTTTTGTCCCAGAATGACCAAATGGGGAGTTTGTTAGTTTGTGATTAGCTACATTCTGTTGGACAAAATCACTTCTATGTAATGATGTTTTTATACGAGGATGTTATTTTATTTTGAGCCTACACTTCAGTTATGAGCTTCAAGAAGACTCTGTGCAGAATTCAAAACAGTTAGTTCAGTTCCCTTGCATCCGTTCGGATGACGTGATATACCATCCAGACGCTCATCTATCAAAGCATCATCTGTCCGGACGTCCCCTGTGTCCAAAAGCTTCGAACTATTCAAGATTACATCCATCCAGACGTAATGGTAAATCGTCCGGCTGCTATTCAGAGTTCGAGAAGAATCCAGTGTTCGAGTGCATCCGTCTGGACGATGTGGCAATACCATCCAGACACCATTTAGTGTTCGAAAAATAATAGGGTTTCTGTCTCAGACACAAAAATGGGAAGACAGCTGCAACCGTCCGGACGATGTGTGTTCCCATCCGGATGCTATCCTTAATAAGGCAAGTTGTTCAGAAGAAGTTCAACCCTCCGGATGATAGACTCCATGGTTCGGACGCTCAGACCTTATTATGGAAATTACGTGCAGTGGAAGTGCAACAGTCTGGACGCTAGGGCAACATCGTTCGGACACCCTCCAGTATTTTGAACATAACTTTCTACTCAAATATCGGATTGAGACGAAATTTTTGTCATTGGAAAGCTAACAAAAAATAATACAACTTAGTGGTCCGAATAGCCAATAAAAACGTTTGGAAGGCCCACCGTACGGACGGAAATATCAAGCGTCCGGAGGGCCCGCCAAAATTTCAGAAGTTTCAGAATTTCTTTTCAGACACGGAAACAGTTGACCGTCTAGGTGCCCAAGTCTAACGTCTAGATGCGCGTACCAGAGACTTTGATTCTGACTAGAATTAGGACTTGTAAAGCCTATAACTAAGAGGCTCTAGGCATGCATTATGTACAGAATTCGGTAGTGAATTCCTTATAGCTTAGAGTGGGTGTTTAGGGAGATATTGAAGATCTGCTAGCTCTCTAGCTTTTTCCAGTATGTGATTTGATCAGCTGTGAAGTCTATCTTAGGGGTTGGCTCTAAGGTAATGGATTACATTGAAGACCCTTTCAAGTAGGAGACCTGGTTGGGAGACGTTCATGTTGGGTTACACGTCAGAGTTCAAGGTACGACCATTGCATCAGATTTATGTGAGTGCTACTGCTTTGTAACTAACTTTGTCTTCTGAATAGTGGATATCCTGGGTTTAGCTACCCCGGAGTGGTTTTTCTCTTAATTGAGTTTCCACTTCGTCAACAAAATATTTGTCTCCTTTAATTTCCGCATTTTATATTTTGTTGCACGCTGTTCTCACACACTTGTTAAATTAGAAGTCGTCTATTTTTCATATGTGGATGACATAATTTTTATTGGTTCTTCCTTAGCTTCTTTGGATGATTTAATCAAAGCTTTTTCAAGTAACTTTCCTATCAAGGATTTGGGTAATTTGAATTTCTTTGTAGGTTTTGAGGTTTCATGATCTACTACTGGTTTGCACCTTTACCAACAATGGTGCATTACAAATCTTCTCCACCGCACAAACATGCAGTTGGCCAAACCTATTACATCACCCATGTTAGCCTCAACCTCTCTTAGTAAGTTTGATGGTTCCTTGCTGGTAGGGGTGTACGAGTGGGGTGGTTATTAACTGCTAACAAAATAACCGCATAACCGGAAATAACCACAACCGGATAACCGCTTAGGCTGATTGTAGCTACCGATTATAGGAATTTAGAAATCCGGTTAATAACTAGGTAACTGGTAACAGGTTATATATATATGTTACCTCACCATTTTTTTTTTCCAGTTGTCTAGTCATTTTGTTAGAGGTAAATGGTTTGTAGAAGTGTTCCACCAATTTGGAGTTTCATCATATGATCTCACTTATTATTTTCCAAGGTTTTTCACTCCCTTGTAACAAGTCACTCTTATAAAAGATCTTGTAATTTTTTTCCACCTTCAAAGAATAATTATGTTAAAGATTTTGGTTTCTCTTTAATATCAAAGAAGTTTTTTGTTTGGTGATTAACCATTCGTCTATCACAAAATCACTTTAGTGATGAGTTTTCTCGTTTTTAAATGTTTTATATCACAAAATGAAGTGGTCAAAGCTAAAGTTTAATCAGCAATACTTCACTTAACATCTGTCTTTTTGAAAACCATTTGATAAATGCTTCTCTGATGGTGATGAATGTATGCATATGTCATTTATGTTTCTACTCTGTGTTATTATATTAAAAACAAAATTTTATTCCCAGAAAAAATAGAAAATTCTTCTTTTGCTTATTCTTATCCACATTTTATGTTGAAGATACAATTATTCATTTTCTACAATTGGCGGTCATGAACATCGTCCATAAGTATTGAATGAATTGTGAATAAAATTATGCACGTCCGGTAGTATTTTGCATTGAATATTGAATGGTTGGATTTCAAAAGAAAAAAATAAAAAATCAACAAATTATGAAAAGCGGTTATTGGTTAGTAACCGGATAACCACCAATTTGCTAATAATCGCAACCGGTTGACTATTTACTACCGGTTGCGGTTACGGCTACTACCTCTCCCATGTTCCAACTTTGTTTTATGATAACATCGGAGTCGCCTGCTTGCCATCTAACCCGGTGTTCCACGCTCGCACAAAACACATAGAAATTGACAATCACTTTGTTCACAATTGTGTTACCAAACAGGCTTTCATAGTCAAATTTCTGCTAAGCAAGGACCAAATTGCTGACATCTTGACTAAACCATTGGTGTCTACAAGATTCAGATTTCTTACGGGCAAGCTCAACGTTTTTTTCCAATCTGTTGCGATTGAGGGGGCCGGGATATTGGATGTAATGATACACATATAAACAACCACCGTACCGGATAAACATGTTGCTACCAACTCTGAAGTTAATTCGCATCACTTGAGATAAGAAGAGCTCGAGACATCCAGGATTTAAGGAGAACCACGTACGGTTGTGAGACCTGTAGATTTTAAACATGGGGCGTATGTTTTATTTTCCAGCTCTCAAGGCTATGAACCTTGTAGTCCACGTGTCTCTTAGGTACGTGTAAGCTGTTTTTGTAATATTGTTTCTGTACTAGACTCTATTTTGGCTCTACCTTTGTACATTAATCTTTATAAATAAGAGAATTGAGAACAATGCTCAGCAACACAATTACAACCACAAACAATATCTATTGTCTTCAATTTGTTAGTCCTTCCATCCTTGTCGTAGATGATCCGCGAGTTGTATTCTTATCAACTTGTAAGACAAAAGGCTTTTGTGTCGAATCAGACATATTTGTGATGTTTGTGTTGTTTTATGCTTTCCATAGCACACATGGAGATCAGGAAGCTAGTTCCATGGAAGACTAACCTCAAAATTCTCTACTTGGATACTGTATCTGTGGCCCATGGGAAGAATATGTCGGCGACAAGGGCGTGCAGGCAGAAAATGCTAGAAACCTACAGTTGCAAATCTAATTTGCCTATTAAACTCCAAACGCAATGCAAAGCAGTTAAGAAGGTTATCATTGAAATTTCATACATTATTTTACAAGTTGTTAAAACATAATCACATATATAGGACAGGGTGATCAAGACATGCCAATATTGATACAAAATTTGGTAGAACTCACCCTTAAAAGTTAGGCTTGAAAAAAGATCGTGTCCAAAAACTTATATATGAAAAATGCTACGGATACAGACAATTTTACACATTGATGTCGCATTGTATAAAGTGATAAAAAAAAGGGAAAAATTTCACAAAACTCCCATAAACTTTCACGCGATTTGAACTAACTCCTTCAAACTTCAAATCCCTTCAATTTAGGCTATCAAACTTCTATTTTTTGCACTTTCTATCCTCTGGTAGGATTTGACGTTAAATCCTAACGGAGGCCTTGATAATTACCAAAATATTCTCATATTTTTTTAATATATATATATATATATATATATATATATATATATATATATATATATATATATATATATATATTGGGCTGACTCACGGTAGGTCTGGCCGTGGCCCATGTTGGGTCTTTTTTCAAAAAAAATAAAATTTTTAATTAAGGGTAAATTTTTAATTAAGGCATTGTCAAGAATGTTTAGTTAGATGTTAGATGTTAACATTATTAGAAAATCTATTTGGAAGCTCTGAGTCCATATTGATAATACGTGATGTTGTTTAAAGATATATGTTAGTTGTCTCATATCATTTATTTCTACTTTCCGCTATGGTATACTCTGATAGATTATTGTTGTGTAGTAAATTTAACTAATTACCAGTTAATTCGTTTGAATGGACAACAAGTAACACTCTAAGTTAAGTAAATTTAATTATTTAATTTTGTAGGCGTTACACAATCAAACTAATTACTTTTCTTTGTTTTCACAATCATCCAACGTTCAACACATGGACTTGTGGTTGTGATTAACTCTAATTTTGCTTTAAGTGTTCATAAAATATTGGTGCTTGAGGTGTTTAAGCACTACAGATATTATCAAGTTATAGTTTTGTTATTGGTATGAGCCTAATGGTTTTATGCAATGTGACATTGGAGTGTTGTTCTTGAGTTGAGTATCCTTCTCGATGGTTGACGATATTGTAAGTATATTAATTACAGAGGAAAAGAACAAATTTTAATGGTTTTCAAAGCATTATATATATTTGATCAAGTCGAATATTTAATGATAATATATGGTTTATGAATATTTTTGATATTTTCACATATGTAAAAAAGTATATTTTTAAAAATGGTTTTTTTTTTCTTTTTTTTTTTAAAAGAAAAAAAAGAAAAAAAAAGGGGACATGCTTGGGTTTACAACAAAACCCCCCCAATCAAACCTAGCTCAAGAAAAAGCTAAGGTTTTACTCATACCTTGGATTGCTAGAGAAATTGAACATCGTGAATCTCCTATCCAAAGCTCGGGTATTGCATACAACGTACCCTTTCTAACACAAAAGCCCTAGAGTAATTTCTAGAATTAATCATTACCCCCCAAAAATTAACCTAATTTGTAGAAAATTCTAGGGTTAATTAGGCTCCTACCTTGAATGAACGGTTGAATTCGAAAATCTAACCCAAGAATCTTCAACCTAAAGCTTAGAAATGGTTTATGAATCTTCTCCGAGGTTTAATATCCCAACAATGGTCATACCCATTAACAATGGGCGTGAGAGGGCAAGAGAGATGAGAGACTTAAAAATAAATAAATGAGAGAAAATCGCGTGGTGCATGCATGGGGCCAGTTTTATAAAATCAGGCACAACTTTCCAGTCTTCTTTATACAGACCATTTTGACTAAGTCAAAATTAGCATGCCCTTATACAATGTCAAAACCTAGAGATATGACGGTTTATTGGGTGTTACAAAATTACTAAAGCAAATATGCATGAGTTAAAATTGCCAATTTTCTAAACTTCTAAGTTAACATCCAAACTATTTATTGGGTGTTACAATAATGCTTCTCGGTGCCGGTGGCTTTGTTCTTTAAAGTGAAGTATGTCTCGTTCGACCGCCTATCAACAAGGCTTCGTTCGGAAACCTTTGCAGTTGTATTTTCTTCAGCACAATTAATTCACACTCATAGTACTATAAAACCGGCCAACTTAACCATAATAATGAACTTACAACCACGTACATCGCTTTTGAGACTGAATTTGTAATACAAAAACCAGACAGAGTTCTTTGAATTATGATAATTCTTATGATGCCTCAACTCATCTAATGGAGGAGTTATATATATATATTTTCATCAATGGATGGGGGGAGGAGGAAGAAATATATGGAGTAACACATTGGGCGTTAGGTATAACGCCTGTCAAACGTACGTGCATCTATCAGTTACCAATATACGTTTGGTTTTGTAACAGCCATTAGAGGAGATCGATTTGTAGACGAACAGAAAACAAGTGGGACGATTTGTCCATGTTCTGGCTGTAGGGACATTTCGAGGAGAACAGAGAGAGCTAGCTAGGGATGAGCAGCATAGCAACATGTCTTCCATGTTTGCTCCTTCTGATCCTGATCGATATGTGTGAAGAAGATGATGACGAGTGACGACGACGAGGAAAGTCATATTTTATCACGAGAAACATGAGGCCTCCTCAAAACCTCCTTCGCTCTTTCGTCATCGATCTAGAGTACGTGTCGCACTTGGCTAGGCTTTGCACCATACAATGTATGGGCAATTATATAGAATTAACTTCTTCTTTTTTCTTGACGAGCAATATTTAATATATATAGACTTTGAACATGCATAGAAAGAAGAAAATGATTATTTAAAAGCAAGATATTAAGTTTTTATTTTATTTTATAGATGAGATAAGAGTACAGAGCAAAGAGCAAGTTACAAGCAGTACGTAACATATTAGTAAGTTCAAAAAACGGCACAAAACCCATGACCAACACAAGAAGGCAAGCACAAAAAATTAGTCAAAAAAAAGAAACACGTACGGAAAATAGAAAATTACAGGACAAATAAATAAAGCAGCAAATAAAATCTCTGAACACGTGACACCGATGGCTGGCGATGCAGAGGAGGGCAGTTTGGGGAGAGGTTGCTGGCGTGTAAGCCACTCGCCGAAGATTGAAGACCGGTAGTAGCGGTGGAAAGAGGTGGAAGTCACCGTGCACGGGGAACAATTGCATGTCCACCTACACTCGGTGCGTGTGGAAAACGATACCACAAGTAAGATCTACTCGCATGTGTGTGTTGGTTGGATGGAGAAGTGACCAATGACGAAGCAAAGCGAAGAGAGCCCAAATCATGGTGGAATGACGTGTGTGGTGGTGGAACTTAATGAAGTAGTGGATAGATCTGACTTTGAAATAATCAAATCCAAATAGTACTTCAAGAATGGGGCGGATCGAGGGTTGAGAACGGCGGAAGAAGCCATCGGTAAAGTTGAACTGAGATGAATTACCAAAGGCGATGGATAAAGACCCTAATGAGGGGGATAAGACCTCCCAAAAAGAGAATAGAGAGGAAGGGGGAGGAGGATGAAGTGGGTTGTCTTAAAGGAGAGAGAAGTATTTGGTTTTGATTTTGACTTTGTTTGAATCTAATATATACTTTCTAAGTAAATCTGAAATGCATTTGCTAAACAAAAGCGAGGAATAATTTTTTTTGGCCCAAAATCATTTAATAAAAGGACTCATTCGATCTGCATGCGCGCATATCATAATTATATTTCTTGAATTGTTAGCGCTGAAGTTGAACTGCACCCATTTATTAAGTAGATAATTAATTAAATATAAACAAGTTTTTCTTGAGTTGAATTGAATTTTGAATTTCTGATCGACTTGATTTGGTTTGCCTCCAAGACCCAAATATATACTCGCATTTAAATAGGCAAATACTCTTATATATTCGTCAAACAAAGCTCCCAAGTTCATACAACTTATTATCCACTACAAGCGAAGAGATCCAAATGTAAATGAATACAACAATTCAATGTACATATATTGGGAGTGTACTTAATTATTCTTACTGTGCTCACTAAGTAATGAACATATAATATATATATATATATATATATATATATATATATATATATATATATATATATATATATATATATACCACTAAAATATATTTCTGCTCTATCTACTCAAAACTCTTGGAAATTACATTGTTCAAACATAATCTACAGAATCGGAAAGAAGGTTATTCATAATGGGGCGCGCCTTACACATGGCCTCCAGTGCCACAGCTTTGGGCATGGTGATCCCATTACCTTCACCCATATCTATTACTTCGTCCCCAACCCTCTCCCACTCAAAGCATTGAATCAAACACCCCAAGGCCAACCCCACCGTCCGTTGCGCGAGTCCAGCCCCAGGACATGCCCTCCTTCCCAGCCCGAACGGCATCAACTTGTGCGCGTCAGCCTCGCGGCACTCGAATCTCTCAGGCTTAAAACTTGTCGCGTCATCCCACACCTCTGGGTCTCTGTGTATGGCCCATGCATTCACCAATAATATCGTGTTACGTGGTACATCATATCCTCCCACGGTACAGTCCTCTGAGGACATGTGGGGTACTAGCAGTGGAGCCGCAGGGTACAATCGAAGGGTCTCCGAGATTATGCTTTGAAGGTAGCGCAGTTTAGACACATCTGGTTCGTCTATCAAAATCTCCTCCCCAATTTGATTGTCCAACTCAGCTCTAGCCTTCTTCAACACAGCAGGATGGTTGAGCAGATTGGCCATTGCCCACTCTAACGTCACTGCTGATGTGTCAGTCCCCGCAAGCACCAGGACCTGCTCATTATACATTATTAATTACTACAAGAGTTGGAAAGGAAAAATGGATTGATTATTAAGGATAGCGAGTACTATATATAACTGACAAAGATTTTATGACAGGCTATAAAAGACATCGTAGGATGTTGGGCTAATTCAATGTCACTGCCGACACTGGGTTCCAATCCCATTAAATACTAGACAATATTCATGAAGCTATGTTTCGCACAAGCGATTCCGATGAAGGGATCTATTTTCATATCCTAATCCATTTTCGGATAGTAATGTAGTAATACAATAAATGAAATTAAAGGACAAATAAATCTAAAAAAGGATAATTGTTTAGGTATAAGTACAACTTTACTAGCTATATAATTTATAATTAATAAAATAATTTTAACAATATTTGATAAATTAGATCTTTTGCTTAATTTATTATTTCATAATTATAAAATGCAATATTAATTTGTAGGGTAGACTTACCAAAATAAGGCCTTTGATAATCTGGTCGGTGTAGTAATCCGGCTGGGATTTCTGCAGGGAAAGCAGATGGTCGATCATGGTGTTCCCTTCCTCCTTACCCTTCTTCTCGTCAACAAGAGCTTGCAAGAAGGCATCCGTCTTGTTGGCAAGCCTCATCAACCTCTTCTCCAAACTCTCGTGATCAATCCACCGCAACATGGGCACGAATTCATGAGGATTCGACGCCCCTGCATTTTCGAAAGCCTCTTTCATTATCTCCTTAAACTGCCTCGCCTCTTCTTCGTCCCTAACGTCCTCCCCGTACCCGTAGTACCGCTTCCCTGCCACCATTCTCATTATGCTGTTAAAGGTGAGATCCGAGAACATTGATTTCAGCTCCACCTTGGCGAAATCTTCACGCGAGTTTCGTGAAAGTTTGCGCAACAAGCGCTTGACCTCGTCCTGTCGGATGCCCAAGAAGGTGTTGAGGCGGTTGGTTGAGAAGATCTCGAGGGAGCAAATGCGGCGGAGGTTGCGCCAGTGGTCGCCGTAGGGGGATGCTATCACGGTGGTGTGTTTGTAGCCCAGGTGCTTGGCCCCTAGGGAGGGAGGACGGTTGGCGAAGACGACGTCGTTCTTGGTGAAGCATTCCTCGACTGCGGATGGGGACGATACAATAACCACCAGGCGGGAACCGAATCGAAGAGAGAAAATTTGGCCGTATTTTTGCGAAAGGGTCTGGAAAGTACGGTGGAGGGGTTTTTTAACAAGATGGAGATGACCAATAATTGGGAGAGAAGGTGGGCTGGGAGGGAGGTGCCTGGGTGTTTGACGGTAGATCAGCTTGAAAGCAAGAGCGACGAGGAAAAGAGAGAGGGCAATGGATGAGTAGTACAGCAACATGTCCTCCATGTTTGCTCCTCCAATTTGGATGGTTTGCGACAAACGTTTGTGAAGATGTGGTGTATATAGCATTTCCCTTTGACGTAAGGGCTTATCTCACGGTGGGGTGGACTTCTATGAAATCAATACAATTCTGAATTCTCTAATATAATTCCTTATCTAAAAGTAAATATCTCTCGTCTTTCTTTTTTGTCCAATGGAAATCGTCTTTCTATTCTATATATGTGGCTTTCTTCTAGATTATGTCAAACTTTTATAAATACCAATTAATTATTTTAGTAAATAAAAATTAAAGCAGATATGGACATATATATATATATATATATAATTAATGAAAAAAATGTGACTTTACAACTCGATCTCATATACAAGTTTTGTATGCGCTGGTAATCGTTGATGTAATTAATAAGAGAGATTAAATTTTAATCTCCTTATTAAAATGATAAATCCACAAGGCAACGAGGAGGCTACAGCTTTCGTGCTATCACATGATAAATCCACGCGTCAGTGAGTGCGTATAATATATGTACTGTGCAGTGCAGTAGTTTAATTAATCTCCTTTGCTTTTTCGTCATCCTTGGCATGAGTTTCATTTTGGGTATGCGGCACTAGCTTCTACTTCGCATTAGCTTTGAAGCTTCCTGCTCTTTCACAGGAAACTCAGGATGAAGCCGCCTAGCGCGAGCCATGGAGGTTGGTTTTTATATGTACACCATAAACACTCTGTTTGATAACAAAATCAAATCAAATGCTTTCAAGCTTACTTATTTTCTTGCTCAAAAATCATATTAATAATCTGGATGACTACATTCTCCCCTAATACTTAAGAAGAAATAATAATGTTGCATGCCTTCTATCCAAAGCCTTGTTATCCCCATGCTCAGTAACTTGTTCAATAATTTCGTCCCATCTATTCACTACAAAAATGCAAGATATTAATAACCACATGGCCAGATAGCCATGTGTCATAATAACCACGTGGCTAGATGTAGAAAAGACGAAATAGCATTCTGGCCACGTGTATTTAGTACACGTGGCAACATTGCTGCGTGTAATAAATCCACGTGACCATATCGCAACGTGTATTAATATTGTGAACTCTAACCACCACTTTTTCATTCATTGATATTGTAGACTCTAACCACCTCTTTTTCATTCATTGATATTGTAGACTCTAACCACCTCTTTTTCCTTTACTGGTTCATTCGTGCAATAAGACTTAAACCTTCAATTCTTCTTATTAACAAGTTCATATCTCATGATAGAATAATATGAAATGCCATTTATATTACATACTATTTAATATCACAATATCATAGTAATCAATATCACCATATAATTGAACAAACCAATAACACCACATAATCAAACAAACCAATAATACCATATAATCTGTTAGTTTTATTGGCTACATTTTGTTGACAAAATCACTACCATATCAATGTATTGCTGAAACAGGGACGCCGTAATTATTTAGAGTCTTCAAAATATTTAGAGCATATTTTCTCAACTATGGAATGGCCTTATTATGACAAGTATCAGTGTCACAAGCATCAAGAACGAAATTTTCGGATTCCAGGAAGATTCTGTGTAGTTTACAACTTAGAAAAAATCGGTTTCCTAGTTGCCATTCAGACGGCCCAGAGAAACATCTAGATGCCTTTCAGTGTTGGAGAAGATTCTGAACAGCTCAGCAGATACGGTTGGTGAAGACATCATGCAACCATCCGAACGCGGAGAATGAAGTTTAATGAAGAAACGCGTGAAGCGCATTATGGAAGTCGGTTGCTGCTTGCTGTCCAGATGCCCTATCTCTAAGTCTGGACGTCTCCCAAAGAACTCTGAATCAATATTGTATTAGGTCTTCTAAAGCCTATAAATAGAGGTATCTAGGCTTGTATTATTTAGTGAATTCGGTACTGAATCCCTATGTACTAAGAGAGGGTGTTTAGGCAGAAATAGAGATATTTGCTAGCTCTCTTAGGGTGTTTATTGTGTCATTTGATCAACCTATGAAGTCTAGCTTTGAGATGAGCCCTAAGCTAAAGGATTCCATTGAAGACCCATTCAGCTAGAAGACCTGGTTGGGAGGCGTCCACGTATAGGTATGTGTCAGAGTTAAAGATATGACTACTGCATCAGAGGTATGTGAGTATGAGTACTTTGTAACTAGCTTTGTCTTTTGAATAGTGGATTTCCTGGGTTTGGCTGCTCTAGAGTGGTTTTTCTCTTGATAAGAGTTCCCACTTCGTCAACAAAATATTTCTCTCTTTTAAATTCTGCATTTAATATTTTGTTGCACAATTGATCACACACACGTGTTATTTAGGAGTCTATATTTTTCAATTGGTATCAAAGCGGGTACACTCATTTTGGATTAATTTTCTGAGTGTGATCCATGACTCGTTTTAATCCTTCAGAGTTCTCTGAAGATGTTTTTGATGTTGAATTCTCTAAAGATACTTTAAGGATTTATAAACTCTTTGTGAATTCCAATAGAGAACTCAAAAAGGTTAAGCAAGAAAAAGATTCTATAATCATTCAGTTATTCGAATCACATGCTTTAATTGACTCTTTGAGATCTGAGAATACCATGCATTTTAAGACTATTGATGCACTTGAGAATAAATTAAAAGAATCTGAGGATCTCTTTGAAAAATTTCCTAGTGATAATTTAAAAAGCATGATTTGTATTCAAACAAGTAATTCTAACAAGCCTGGCCTTATTATTGATGATTTGGATGCTTCTACTTCACATGCTTTTGATTCTGAATTAAATTCTCTTTTTATTAAGCCTGTGATAGTAGATACAGCTTGTTTAGATAGCTCTGAAAATTCTTGCTTAAATAATTGTGTGAAGCCCAAGTCCAAAGATTCAGGAACACAAGTTCACGGTAAGTTTGTTCCTATTTGTCATCAATGTGGGAAGGTTGGTCACATTAGACAAATTATTTTTTTGTTAAAAACCCACAAATCTTGGATTAAGCAGGATGCTCTGAGGAAATGTAAAGTTGAAAAACCTTCCTTATCTAAATATGTCCCTCTGCATAGGAGACATATAAAAGGTAAGGACAGTGTTATTTGTCAGAATGTTAACCTTAATTCTACAGAGACTGTCAAGAAGCATTCAAACAAAAGAAACCAACCCACCTGTCATCACTGCGGCATCACCAGTCACATCTGACCCAAATGTCCACAGCTCCAGGCTCAGAAGTTGAAGGTTCAGAGGGAGCTGCCAACAAAAGCTACATCAGGCACTCTACCTCTAATGGCACATCAGGCTCCACAGCATCAGTGACGAAAGCAGAAGTTTGTTCTTGCCAATCAAAAGGGCAAACCAAAGAAGATAGTTAGTTTTGTTGGCTGCATTTTGTTGACAAAATCACTATCATGTAATGTTTTTATTTTAAACAAGGAAGCCGTATACTTTAGAATCTTCAAAGTATCTAGAGTTTATTTCTCTAATATGGAAAGAGCCTTATTATGACAAATTCTAGTGTCACAAGCTGCAAGAAGGTTATTTTAGTATTCAAGGAAGATTATGTGCAAATTCCAACTCAGAAAAGTCGGATCCTTTGTTTCCTTCCAGACGGCCTAGTCATGTGTCTGGACGCTCATCAGTGTCGAGAAGCTTCGAAATGGTTCCAGGTTGCATCCGTCCGAAAGTCATGGCAACACATCTGAACGCTCTTTAGAGTTCGAGAAGATTCCAGTTTTCCTTTGCAAACACGGATTGGGAAGACAGTCTGCATCTGTCCGGACGACAGGGCAACACCATCCGAACGTAGTCCTTGGTCAGAAAATTTCGTGCAAACAATTTACAACCGTCCAGACTCTAGGGCAACACCGTCCGGACGCGGCCTTAATAAGGAAAGAGGGAAGCATGGTATGGAAGGCGGTTGTAGTTATCCGTCTGGACACACTCAGCTTCCGTTCAGACGCAGCCTAGAGAAGTTCATTTCAGACCCGACTTTGGTTTTCTTAAGCCTACAAATAGAGGCCTCTAGGCATGTAAAAATTATGAATTCAATATTGAATTCCTTTGTACTTAGAGAGGGTGTTTAGGCAGATATTTTGAGATTAGCTAGCTCTCTGAGGGTTGTTGTGTGATTTGATCAATTTTGAAGTCTAGCTTAGGGAGGAGCCCTAAGTTAAAGGATTCCATTGAAGAACCCTTCAGGTAAGAAACGTGGTTGTAAAGCGTTCACGTATAGGTACATGTTAGAGTGCAATGTATGATTGCTGGATCGGGGTAAGTGAGTGTTACTGCTTTTTTACTAACTTTGTTTTCTGAATAGTGGATATCCTGGGTTTGGCTGGCCTAGATTGGTTTTTCTCTTAATTAAGTTTTCACTTCGTTAACAAAATATCTATCTTCTTTAAATTTCGCATTTAGATATTTTGTTACAAATTGATCACACACAGAGAGTAAATTAGGAGTCTTTTATTTTTCAATTAGTATCGAAGTGGGTACACTCGTGTTAGGATTAATTTCCTGAGTGTGATCCATATTTTTGTTGACTTCTTTTATCATGAATTCTTTTATGTTATCTGAAGAGAATTCTGATAATGAGCTTCTTGAGGATTTTCTTAAACTGAATAAAATTTCTAAAAATTTCAATAAAGAGCTCAAAAATGTTAAGCAAGAAAAAAAAGTCTTTAATCATTAAATTATCTGAACCACATTCTTTGATTGACTCTTTGAAATCTAAGAATACCATGCTATTTAACACTATTGATACACTTGAGAATAATTAAAAGAATTTGAAGAACTCTTCGAAAAATTCTGTAGTGATAATCTAAAAGGCATGCTTAGTATTCATAGAGATATTTCTAACAAGCCTAGCATGATTATTGATGATTTGAGTGCATCTACTTCACATGCTTTTGATTCTGAATTAGATTATATTGTTATTAAGCTTGTGATGGTAAATACAACTTATTTAGATAATGTTAAAAATTCTTGCTTGAATAACTGTGTGAAGCCCAAGTCCAAGGAATCAGGAACACAAGGTAAGTTTATTCCTACTTGTCATAATTGTGGGAAGATTGGTCATATTAGACCAAATTGTTATTTATTGATCTCCCACAGGCCTTGGACCAAGTAGGTTGCTCTTAAAAATGGCAAAATTGAGAATACTTCTTCTGATAAATATGTCCCGCCCCATAGGAGACATTTATCTCAAGAAGGTAAGAACTTTGTTTTGTGTAAGAATGCTAACCCTCAAATTGCAGAGCATGTCAATAAGTATTTCAGCAAACAAAGTCAGCCTCACTACAAAAAATTTACTCATTAGCGGCCCACAAATTTGGCCGCTAATGATGTTATTTTGGCCGCTATTAGTAAATAGCGGCCAAATTTGGCCACTAATAGTCCAACGCTAAAGACTATTAGCGGCCACTTTTTTTGCTCGCCGCTAATAATTGTTTTATAGCGGCCACCAAGTTCGCCGCTAAAAGTAATTTTATTCGCCGCTAATAATTGTTAACTGAGTCTAAAATCGCCGCTAATACTAGACTATTAGCGGCAACACATATGTGGCCGCTAATACTAGACTATTAGCGGCCACACGTATGTGGCCGCTAATAATACCCGAGTGTTTTAACTATTAGCGGCCACAAATGTGGCCGCTAATACTATTAAAAAATTGAAAAAAAAAAAAAATATATATATATATATATATATATATATATATATATATATATATATATATATATTTAAAAAAAAAAAAATTAGATCCATTTATCTTCACTGCATTAATTAAATCTCTATATACAACTAATACTATTAAAAAATGGAAAAAAAAAAAAAAAATATATATATATATATATATATATATAAATATATATGTGTATATATATGTGTGTGTGTGTGTGTGTGTGTGTGTGTGTGTGTGTACTTTGTCTCCATTTCTAGGTCTAACTCCTATATTATGCACATCATCTGAAGCAATCAATGCATTTCTACCTTTGTCTTTAACGAAGCCTTTCTCAGACATCCTCGCAACAATGTTAAGTGATAAATAAAACTAAATACAAATACATCATAAAGAAACTACCATAGGTTAGTATAGCTACTACAAGCAGATAATACAACCATGAGACATAATTAGTCATACTAAAACAAAAGTATCCACCAACTACCATACATAATATGCTGACCATAGTAGAAGTGAAGAAACTTCCACAAGCACCTAGGAACAAAGAAATTCATCGAAGGAAAAAAGGGGAGAATACCCAACTACAAGGAAGGTGTACAAGACCTGCTCCAAATAATTGCAATCTAGAATTCAAAAGGTCAATGAATTATAAAATGGAAGAGGAAGGGGCACTACCTAAGTCACTCACATTCACAACCCAAAAAAAAAAGAAAAACATTGGGTCAAAACTCCCATCCAATACATCTATATGCGCATGAAAGGTTGGGACCTGAAATTCAATGAAAACCCAAGATAAAAGTTCAAGGAACAGAAGCAAGAGCATAAATTGAAAAGGCCATTAGGTCTGAGGCATCTATATTTAATTGACAAAGTCTTGCATAGTTGTATCATTTAAAGTTCAACTGTAAACAGAACAAGAGTGTTGGCCTGATGGTTTTGCACTGCATTTGGGGTGCTTTGGTGTTTAGATTTGACAAGCTAAGGCAGCCAAAGAACGATGGAATACCAAACCCAACATGACATAATATAAACTTGGATAAGGATCTTATGGGACCAGGGACGGAGCCAGAAAGTATTTTAAGCAGGGGCCAAGGCATTTTTGAACCAAAAAAAAAAAAAAAATTATTAAACAAAAGTAATTATAGAAAATAAGGGTTTCATAATACATCAAATTTCATCCAAAACACCAATTAAAATGGAACCTGCCGTTTTTTTGAATCCTGAAAATCATCTATGATTGAATCTATGCTAATTGTAGCAGCAACTTCTCTTTCAATATACACCATTAAAGAATCCATTAGAAACTCATCTTCAATTTTGTTGCGAAGCCTAGTTTTGACAATATTCATAGCTGAAAATGCTCGTTCTGTAGTTGCAGTAGAAATAGGAAGAGTAAGCACAAGTACAATAACTCGAAAAACAAGTTGGTAGATAGCTGATTTTCCGGTACTAACCAACCATTGGCACAATTCAGAAATATTTGACAGTGCTTGGAAACTCAAATGTTGAACTACATTATGCTTATAATGGTTAAGTTCTATTTTCAACTGTTCCTTTTCAAGATCAGTAAAATCTTGTGGATAAAACTTGTTTACCAATTGACAAATATCATCAATTCTAAAAGATTCACGTGCTGCTCGAGGATCAAGAGCTGAGCCGAGAATAAGCAACTCCATTGCATGCTCACTAAATCGGCGATTTAATTCTTGCAATTGAAAATCTATAGAGGCACAAAAAATATCCACTCGATAATGTTGCTCAATTGTAAAGTCGGCTTGTTGATGGCAAGCTCGACCTCGCCTCTCACATAACGGGCATTCATATCTGGGACATCTATATTGCGTTTCTCGCAAAATGACTTTACATTGGTAAGTAAATCATCCCATTTATCATCTCTATATTGTTGGATATATGCTTTAGTTGATGAAACAAGATTCATAGCACTTAAAATGTCTTTAGATTTTGATTGCAATTCTTGACATAGATGATCAGTAATCTGCATCGTTTCTTTCATGAGATGCAATATGAAGACAAATTCAAATGAAGTCATTACCTGATAAACTGAATCTGCTTCTGCTCGTTGGGAAGAAGTAGTTCCCACATCAATGATTTTAAGAATAACTTCACAAGCTGGACTAAAAATTTTGATCAAGTTAGAAACTGATCTCAAGTGAGAACTCCAACGAGTATCTCCAGCCCGTTGTAAAGTACTAATTTGATTAAGTCCCCTTCCACTCTCAATCTCATTAATTTCCATCAGGTAAGCAATTTCAGCAGTTTGAGAAATCCGCAATTCTTCAAATCGATTGCATGAGGCACAAACAATATTGACAATAGAATTCAAATTAGTGAAAAATTGATGAACAAGAATAACTTCTTTTGATGCCGCCACTAATGCCAATTGCAAACAATGTGCGAAACAATGAATATAGTAGGCATATGGACAATCATTTGAAATCAAAGCTTGCAACCCATTCCACTCACCTCGCATGTTACTTGCACCGTCATATCCTTGCCCTCGAATATTTTCAATGGCTAACTTATGTTGAGACAATACAAAATATATACCCTTTTGTAGGGTTGGTGCCGCGGTATTAGCGACATGAACAAGCCCAAAAAAAGGTTCCCGCACAATACCATCTTTGTCGACAAATCTTAAAACTATAGCCATTTGCTCTTTCATTGACTCATCACGAGCTTCATCAACCATTATGCAAAACTTTGCATTACCAATTTCTTTGCAAATTGTCTCCTTCACTTTGGTTGAAAAAATATGTAAAATTTCTTTCTATATCATTGGTGATGTATAAGAGGCATTTTTTGGAGCTTTAGCTATTACTTCAACAATATGTTCATTATATGAAACCATTAAATTCAATATTTCAAGAAAATTTCCACGATTCGTTGAATCCACACTTTCATCCCGACCTCTAAAAGCAACACCTTGAAATGCAAGCACTCGAACAACATCAATTGAGGCTTTTATCTGCAATCGATTGTTTGCAATTTGTTCAGAAGTGAAATTTTCAAACATATTTTGGATGTGTTGAGACTGGTTCTTCAAGTCTTCGTATGACCTCTCAGCAATTTTGTGAAATGAATTAGGATCTTTTCCTATATGATTGAGAAAAGCACAATTTTTTCCATCTCTAACTTTCTTCCAACTCTTGAATCCATCTATAGTGAATACACGTTGCGTAGGATGCCCAGATGGCTTATTAAAGAGAAAGCATGGTAGACAAAATGCTGCATCTTTTTCGTGTGAATATTCAAGCCATGAAGAAAATAGATTGTACCACGAAGGTTGAAAGCTACGAAGATGATTTTTATCTCCAGATTTTGGGTAATGTGGGAGGATTATTTGGTACAGACCAGCTTTAATGTAAGCTCGTCGAATTTCATCCCGTTGATTAACATTATACTCCCATATCTGACGACGCAATCCATGATCAAACTCCAATGAACTAATATCAAATTCATTTACATCAACTCTTCGAGATTTTTTAGAAGAATTTTCAGAAACTATGATATCAGAAGTTGGCGATGATGCATCACTAACATTGGCATTTGAACTTTGTGCATTTTTTCTTTTGAAAAAGTCAAGTATTGTATTTGGCTTTCCCATCATCTACAAATAAATTTACATGCTTATATTGGAGTCTTTAGAAAAGCAAGAAAAAATATTTGTAAGTTAGCAATTAACAAATTCACATAAAAAACAATAGAATATAATAGCTTTCACATGTCAAATTATCCAATTAATTGTTTAGACTTATAAACTATAATAACTAATATTCTCAATATTTAATAACCATAATATCCAAATTACAATACCACTTATAATAAGAATTGAGCTTTGAAAACTAACCTAAAAAAGCGTGACTTGCGTCGAGTGATTTTGCATTGCTTCTGTGTTGCGATATAAATGATGTACTGTGTCATAAAAACCAAATTAAATCAACAATTTCCAAAATTAAAATTTTATAATATTGTAAAGTAAAAACTGAAAAAAAAATAATAAAAAAAATCGTCAACAAGACATTCAATAATCACTGAACAAACCATTTAAGCTATTTAATAATTCTCACCCTTACCCAATTTTTCTTTTTTAATTAACCCATTAACTCTACTTAGACTACTCTTCCGACCCACAACTTCTAAGTCATCATTCACAAATATCATGATTCAATAAGACAAAGCTCACTTTTTTTAAAGGGTTAAAATTTTCTCAAATTTCAAATACCACTTTAAACATTATTATAATTTATCCATAATACAAATAATTATTCTCACTTTTTTCAACTTCTCCCGTTTCCGGAGGAAAAGTTGGTGGTTTTGAACTTTAAATTTTTCTCAATTTTAAACTAAGTCTTTTATTTAGAAGAGGCTAGAGAAGAAGACAAATTTCTTCTTAAACAGTGCAAATCTGAGAAAAGAAAAGAAGAATTTGTCTTACTTTTTGTTTTTGACTTCTTGTCTTTTATTTGGACTTTTCTTGGTTTCTACATTCTACGAGTTGGCCAGGCTAGTTAAAGACTTATTTAATTTTTTCTTCAATTTGTCTGACTCTTGTCTTCTTCTCTAGCCCCTTCTAAGTTCTTCCCTTCTTGGCTTCTCTTTTCTCTAGACTTTCAAATTCTTCCAAACAGTGAGTCTTCCGACTCTTCCTCTTCCCGTTTTCAATTCCCCCAATTCATGTTTCAGTTTTCTTCTTCTTTCCTAAGTTCTTCACCATATGACTGGAAAAATTGAAGAAAAAATTAGGGATTTGAGAACTTACAGTGATATTGCGCTGGCTACGTTACAGAAGAAGCACAAATCGGTTGTTTTCCCAGACTCTACGCATTGATGGGCGATAGATCTATTCTCCCACCCGGTGCTGTGCTTGGCCGTGGAGTTTGATTTAGCGTGCAGTGAGTTTAGGATTTGGAGGAGAGTACTGAGTAGTGGAGAAGGTATTCTTGTTTTAGTTTTTTTTTTTTTTTTTTATTAAATATTAAAAATTCTTGATTCAGTTGTTTGGCTAGAAAATTGCTTGACGGCGGCATTTGATATTTATAGCAAATCTGTAGATTGAAGAGGGCCTATTTTTTTTTTTTTTTTTTTTTTTTTTAGGGTTATTTGGTTAGGCAAAAAATTTAATTGGGTAAGGGCCAACATCATTTGAGAAGGGGCCAATGGGCTAGAATTTTTTTTTTTTTTTTTTTTTCATCCTTATAAAAAAAAATTTTCAAGAAATTGGGGGGGGGGGGGCCATGGCCCCTGCCGCCCCCCCCCCCCCCCCCCCCTCCTCCATCTCTGTATGGGACATCAGTCCAATGCTTCGAAAATTGTGCATATACTTCTCAAAGTGACTTAATCAAACAATCTGCTTTCTAGTTAAATATTCCTTTCTCAAACAGCAAAAAGTTTCCATGCCTACAAAAATTTATAGAATGTATATAAAAGTTTCATTTCTAAAAACAATCTCATTTGTTGTAATGCAATCCCAAGTAGGCAAGTATCATACCCATAGGTTTCATTATCATATAAATCCAACACACAGCAACTCATACTCTTTCAATAAACATTATTTTCTATTGAGATTGAAAATCTCAAGATATTACATAATAGAAAAAACAATATAGAAGGATAAAAATTTCAGAAGAACTTAAGATCAGGATTCGCACAGAGAGCAAGCAAACTCACAATGCACCAGAGTACATGGTCGGAAGGGGAGCCACAATAGACTTGGTTATTTTGTTAATCAGAGCTTGCATATCCTGCTCATTAAAACAAGATAGAACATGAAATAGTTATAGAAAATTCAGCCAAATAAACAGGAGCACAATGCAAAAGGGAAAGAAACCATTATAATCACACACAGAAATAACAAGGGAAAGGGAATCATTCTTTGTACTTCATATCGCAACTTCAATGAGTCCATATTGATTCCAATCACATCTAACAGAAATTCTCTAAGGCTTGAACTCACTATTAGGATTTGATTTGATGCCATTTTAGATTTCATTAAAAATCCAATACAACCATTCAGAACTTTCCCATTATTAACAGCAATAACCCAGCAATCATTGAACAGTTTTTTAGCACAGTACTTAGCCACCGAGATTTTTTTTATTCTTAGTTCAACTATTAGACTTAACATTTTAACAAAATAATATTGTCATTCCATTAATAATGCAATAGTGTTTGTATAATAGTGAATTTATGCTAAAATTGTGCACTATTTCGGGTGAAAGAAAAGAGAATTTATGTTTCTCTGTGGGGGCAATTCCCTGAAATTCTTTTTCATATCAAGGAAAATAAGAACAAAGGAACTCCATTTCACCCAATATATCACTAACCCAGTTATATAGCCACAAAAAGAAAAGAAAAGAAAATAATGAGAAATTGATATGAAAAAGAAAAAGAAAAATAAAAGATGAGTGATAACCAGCAACAACAGAGATGCCAATGTCTCTGTAGCGATCAACGAAGATATCCACTGTGTTCTTGAACGCCTTGTGATCCAGCAACGAAGTTGTTATATCTTGAAACATAATTCCTACCACAAAAAATATTTTTTTAACAATTAAAATAAAATAAATAATAAAAAAGGAGATAATAGGTGATTTAAATGGTCGCTGAAAGCTAACAAAGAAGCAACAGAAAGAAGAAACCAAAACAAAAAAGAAAAAACAAAAACACAGAAAGCAAAAGGCAAGCATTGAACCTGGTTTTGGGAAGTGAGGAACGACACTTATGGCTCCGGAGATGGCTCTGACACTTGGGTCTCCCTTTCAGCCCATTCTCTGCTGGAAACATTAAATTTAAGCAACTGCCAGAGAGAGACCGCCGGAGACAGAACAGGCTTGGAGAGGGACGACCGGCGACGCTGTGAGAGAGAGAGAGAGGAGGCGTTGGGGGGAGGGGGCCGAGTGTATGCGGGAGTCAATGAGACATAGAGATTTTAGGGAAAGTAAAGGGAGAGGGGCGGGAGATTAGAAAAGGAAAAAAATTTTGCGAAAATTCATAAGTCGCGCCAATTTTTAGGCGAAAATTTAAACAGAAACGACGTCGTTTTTATATTAGCGGCGACTACTATTATCAGCGGCGATCCAAAATGGTCGCCACTGATAAGTGGTCAATAGCGGCGACTTAAAAGGTTCGCCGCTATTGACCCAGAATTTAAAAAATTTTAAAAAAATTTAAAAATTGTCCAATAAAATTTAAAAACTAGTTTTTAATTTCTTTTTCTTAATAGCTATTTAATAAACGAACTGATCCCGAGTCGAACCCGAGTATGTTCACGAGTAGCTTTGCTCACTTACATCCCTAATATTAACATATATGCTGTTCAAAACAAAAATTAACATATATATGTGTGTGTGTGTGTGTGTGTGTGTGTGTGTGTGTGTGTGTGTGTGTTAATATTGATTACATATATACGTAATATATGATATAACATTTATATAGATGTTATATAATACATTCATAATATACCAAGCACTAGAATTAGTTAAATGTTTGATTGATCAAACAATCTTATCACAATCAATCAGATTTATGCACAAAGATTAATTAGATGGTCTATCGATCATATTGTTCTATCATGATTGATTAGTCTACTACACTATGATCGATCGGACGTTCGATTGAACCTTCACTGTGTCAAGTCTGGTCAATCAAACTCTATCACGATCGATAGATCATCCGATCCATCATGATAGATCAATATGATCGATAAATCATCTGATCAATCATGGTAGATCATTTGATCGATCACAATAAATCATCTGATCAATCCGGATAGATTAATAAGATCGATAGATCATCCGATTAATCATGATAGATCATATGATCAGTCATTATAGATCATCCGATCGATCAATATGATCGATAGATCATCCGATCAATCATGGTAGATCAATAGGATTGATAGATCATCCGATCAATCATGATACATCAATAAGATCGATAGATCATCCGATCAATCATGGTAGATCATCCGCTTGATCGTGATAGATCCATAAGATCGATAGATCATCCGATCGATTATGATAGATCATCGAATCGATTATGATAGATCATCCAATCGATCGTGATCGATCGATAAAACCGATAGATCATCCGATCGATCATGATAGATCAATAGAATTCATAGATCATCCAATCAATCATGGTAGATTTTCCGATCGATCATGATAAATCAATAGAATGGATAGATCATCCGATTGATTGAATGATCTATCAATCCTATTGATCTATAGGATCGATAGATCAATAGGATTGATAGATCATTCAATCAATCATGGTAGATCATCAAATTGATCATAATAGATTAATAGGATCGATAGATCATCCGATCGATCATGATAGATCAATAGGATCGATAGATCATCCGATCAATCATGGTAAATTATTCAATCGATCATGATAGATCATCCGATCGATTATGATATATCAATTGGATCAATAGATCATCCGATCAATCAAGAAAGTTCAATAGGATTAATAGATCATCCGATCGACCATGATAGATCAATAGGATCGTTAGATCATCCGATCAATCATGGTAGATCATCTGATCGATCATGATAGATCCATAGGATTGATTGATCATCCGATCGATTAATAGGATCGATAGATTATCCGATCGATCATGATAGATTAAAAAGATCGATAGATCATCCGATCAATCATGGTAAATCATCCGCTTGATCGTGATAGATCCATAAGATCGATAGATCATCCGATCGATTATGATAGATCATCCAATCGATCGTGATTTATCGATAGGACTGATAGATCATCTGATCGATCCTGATCAATAAATATGACCAATAAATCATCCGATCGATCGTGATCGATCAATATGATCAATAGATTATTCGATCGATCTTGATAGACTAATAGGATCGATAGATCATTTGATCGATCGTGATGGAGGTCGACTGATCAGACTTCACACAATGAAGGTTTGATCAATTAATATGATTGATAAACCATCTGATTGACCATAATGCATTAATTATGAAAACAATTTTTTTAAAAATAAAAATAAAAATGAAAAACTAGTTTTCTATTAATTTTTTTTTTTAAAAAAAAAAAAAAAAAAAAAAGAAAAAAGAACGATTTTTATTTTTTTTTTTTGTTGAAAGAAAAACCAAAACTTAACTTTTTTTTATTTAAAAAAAAAAACCAAATTCTCGAAAAAAAATAATTAGTTTTTACAAACAAATTAAAAAAATTAAAGAAAAACAAAAAAAAAAATGAAAAATATTTTTTTATAAAAAAAAAAAAAAAAAAAAAAAAAAACGAAAAAAGAAAAAAGTAAAAAGAAAAAATATTATTAGCGGCCATATAAAAAAGTGGCCGCTAATAGTTTTATTATTAGTGGTTACTAATGAAAATGATTTTTTTAAAAAAAAAAAAAAACTGGAAATTTTGAAAACATTAAAAAAAAAAAAAAAAAAAAAAAAAAAAAAAAAACCAAAAAAGAAAAAAGTAAAAATATTATTAGCGGCCATTTAAAAAAGTGGCCACTAATAATCAATTATTAGCGGCCACTTTTTTGGCCGCTAATAGCTTCCTGGAAAACAAATTTTTTTTTTTTTTTTTAAAAAAAAAAACGAAAAAATTTTAAAAAAAAAAATTTTAAAAAAAAAAATTAAAAAAAAAAAAAAAAAAACTAGTTTTCTGTTAATCTTTTTTTTTTAAAAAAAAAAAAAAAAAAAAAAAAAAAAAAGGGAAAAAGAACGATTTTTTTTTTTTGATAGAAAAACCAAAAATTAACTTTTCTTTTTATTATTTTAAAAAAACCAATTTTTTTTTAAAAAAAATATTTTTACAAAAAAATTAAAGAAAAAAAAATTAAGAATGAAAAATATATATTTAAAATAAAAACAAAAAAAAAATGAAAATTTTGAAAACATATTAAAAAAAAAAAAAAAAAAAAAAAACCGAAAAAAGAAAAAAGTACAAATATTATTAGCGGCCATAATTAGGTGGCCGCTAATAGTTTACAAATAACGGCGACTATTAGTGGCCAATTGTGTTTGGCCCTAATAGTGTATTATTAGCGGCCACTTTTAAAAGTGGCCGCTAATGATAAAATTTTTTGTAGTGCCTATCTGTCATCACTGTGGTGTCATAGGACACATCAGGCCACACTGCCACCAGATCTGGCATCAGAAGCCTCGAATCAAGAAACAAGAGCCAGAGACACGTAAGTCTAGCTCTAAACCTTCCAAGCCTCATCATGCTTCTCGGCAAAAGTGGCAATACGCTCAAAGGGGTTCTCCCTTATGCTGTCACAGTGGCAAGAATGGCCACACCAAAACCAAGGCCAAATACTTCAGAGAGAAGCCTCACAAGCCCAAGGACATTCAGATCTATGAAGGGCTTGTCTACATGATGAAAAATGTCCTAGTCAATTTGAACAAATTGGAGATGGCTTACAACCCTACCTCTTAGGTAAAGAAGGTATGGGTAAGGAAGGATGAGACCATTCACCCCTTGAGGGGGAGTGGACTCACCTAGTAGAGGTGTAGTCTCACCATGCCTATGATTTTGATTTCTAAATCTTAATGTATGTCAGGTACGTTTGCATTACATTATTTATCATGTCATATTTTATTCATACCTTCCATTCTATTTGAGGAACCACACTACAAAAAAATAGGTGTTTTGAGCCCTTTTTTTAGAGCCGTTTTAAGGCATTAAAACGGCTCAAAATATTTTGTGTCGTTTTTTTTGAGCCGTTTTCAAAATGGCTTAATATATAGGGTATTAAAATCTTAGTTTGAGCCGTTTTTCACTAAAACGGCTCAAATTTGAGCCGTTTTAATAAAAACGGCTCAAACTGATTTAAGCCGCTTTTTAAAACGGCTCAAATCGGTTTGAGTCGTTTTGAAAAAAACAACTCAAACAATTTTGAGCCGTTTTGGACCAAAACGATTATAAATAATTGGAGCCGTTTTAAATAACCAAAAACGGCTCTAATAAGAGACAAAAATATATATATGTATTAATTTCTTTAGAGTCGTTTTAGGAACCCTAAAACGACTCTAAATAAAAATTAAAAAAAAATTTTTTTAAAAAAAATAGAGTCGTTTTAAGGACCCTAAAACGGCTCTAAAAAAAATTATTAAAAAAAATTAAAGTCATTTTAGGGGACCTTAAAACGGCTCTAAACAAAAAATTTTACAAAAAAAATATTTTTTTTAGAGTCGTTTTAGAAACTCTAAAACGACTCTAATTTTTTTTTTTTTTTTTAAAAAAAATAAAATAAAAAAAATCCGTTCCTGCACACCATATACATCCGATGAATACTCCAAATCAAAATACACATCAACAATGGTTACTAACATTACCACAATACACAACATGCCAGAACACCACACCACCAGAAAACCATCAAAGCATATCACATTCACGGCTCAGTCCATCAAGAACACCAAAACAGAGAAACATCCAGTTAATACCAAAAATAGTGCAAGCAAACCTGCATTGGTAACATTGTTTATTGCAACTGAGATCACAAATAAAGCAATATAGTTTACAAGAGTTATTTAGCTAGAGGATTTTTCGTAGAAAATCAACCGGAAATCATGTCGTAGGCCACCAGAAATTTCACAGGAAGCCTCTCCTGGTTCTGTCGTCGTTGATCCGTTCTCCGGTCGCCGGGAATCGCTGAAAATCAACTTCTGGCTGGGTGTCTTAAGAGCCACGACGTGGGTCTCTGGAAACCCAGCCATGGGTCTCTAGATACCCACGACGTGGGTCTCTGGAGACCCAGCCGCGGGTCTCCTGGAGACCCACGCAGTGGGTTGCGTGGGTCTCTGGGAGACCCACGCCAGAGAACCACGGTGTGGGTCTCCCAGAGACCCACTGTGTGGGTATCCAGGAGACCCACGGCTGGGTCTCCAGCGTGGGTCTCTGGGAGACCCACATCTCCAGGAGACCAACAGTGGCTCTCCAGGAGACACGTGAGTGAGAGAGAGAGAGAGAGGAAGGAAGAAGAAGAAAGTAGAAGAAAGAAAGGGAAAATATGGAGAGAATCAGAGAATGAGAGATGAGAGTGATGGGAGAATGACGCGAGATTTTATTGGGGGTGCGGAAGCAAAAATAAACTAAAATTTAAAATTTGAATTTTATTATTATTGTATGCGCGGGACACGAAAATTTCGTGTCCCGCCTAAACTTTGGAGTCGTTTTTGGCAGAAAACGACTCCAATTGGAGTCGTTTTCTGCCAAAAACGACTCCAACTGAGAAAAAAACATATAAAAAGTATTTTTTTAAAAAAAAGTTAAAGAAAAACAAATAAAAAATAAATTTTTGTTTTAAAAAAACTAAAAATTATAAAAATAATTAAATAAACAAATGAAAAAAAAAATAAAACCAGTTTTTTTTTTTAGAATTTTTTGTTAATTTATATATTTTTTTTAATTTTAATAAGTTTATTAGGTTATTTTTGTTATTAGGAGAAACATTGACATTTTTTCAATTTTTTTGGTAGTTTGATGGGGAACATTGACATAATTGGTAGTTTGAAGGAACATTAACAATTAAATGGTAATTTGAGGGGGATATATAGATCGTGTCACGATCATGTGATCGATCGTGGTACGATCAATGTGATGAATCGTGGTACGATCTATGTGATTTATCGTGGTACGATCATGTGATAGGTTGTGGTACAATCAATGTGATCAATCGTTGTACGATCTATGTGAGCGGTCATGGTACGATTATGTGATCGATCGTGGTACTGCCAATGTGATCGATCGTTGTACGATCTATGTAATTGATCATGATCAATGTGATCGGTCGTGATACAATCATGTGATTGATCGTGGTACGACCAATGTAATAGATCGTGGTATGATCAATGTGATGGTTCGTGATACGATTAATGTGATGGATCGTGGTACGATCATGTGATGGTTCGTGGTACGACCAATGTGATCGATCGCGGTACGATCTATGTGAGATTTTTTTATTATTTTTTTTAAATGACTCTAATTTGAGCAATTTTTTTTGTTTAAAGCTGCAATTAGAGATCAAAACGGCTATACTTTGAACCTTTTTTGTTACGACGGCTCTAATTATAGTCGTTTTAGTAAAAACGGCTAAAAATTAATTAGAGCCGTTTTAAAAAAGCGGCTCTAATTAGAGCCATTTTTATTAAAGCGGCTCTAATTAGAGCCCTTTTTTTCTTAAAACGGCTCTAATTAGAGCCCTTTTAGTAAAAGTGGCTCGAAATTAATTAGAGTCGTTTTAAAAAAGCGACTCTAATTAGAGTCATTTTTATTAAAACGGCTCTAATTAGAGCCCTTTTAATAAAAAACGGCTCTAAATTAATTAGAGCCGTTTTAAAAAAGCGACTCTAATTAGAGCCGTTTTAAAAAAGCGGCTCTAATTAGAGCCCTTTTAAAAAATAAATGAAAATTTAAAATTTGAATTTTATTACTAGTGTGCGCGCGGGACACGAATTTGAGTCGTTTTGGGAAGAAAACGACTCCAACTGGAGTCGTTTTCTGCCAAAAACGGCTCCAACTTAGAAAAAACATATAAAAAGTGTTTTTTTAAAAAAAAATTAAAGAAAAACAAATAAAAAACAAAATTTTGTTTTAAAAAAAACTGAAAATTATAAAAATAATTAAATAAACAAATGAAAAAAAATTAAAACTACTTTTATTTCTTTTTCTAGAATTTTTTGTTAATTTATATATATATATATATATTAAATTTTAATAATTTTGTTAAGGGTATTTTTGTTATTAGGGGAAACATTGACATTTTTTTTAATTTTTTTGGTAGTTTGAGGGGGGACAATGACATAATTGGTAGTTTGAAGGAACATTAACAATTAAATGGTAGTTTTAGAGGGATATATAAATCGTGCTATGATCAATCACATGATCGATCGTAGTATGATCTTGTGATCGATCATGGCACGATCAATGTGATTGGTTTGTACAATCTATGTGATTGATCGTTTTTTGTTAAGGCAGCTCTAATTAGAGCCCTTTTATTAAAACAGCTCTAATTAGAGCCATTTTTATTAAAACGGCTCGAATTAGAGCCGTTTTAGTAAAAGCGACTCTAAATTAATTAGAGCCGTTTTAAAAAAGCGGCTCTAATTAGAGCCCTTTTTATTAAAACGGCTCTAAGTAGAGCCCTTTTTATTAAAATGACTCTAATTAGAGCCCTTTTAGTAAAAGCGGCTCTAAATCAATTAGAGCCGTTTTTAAAAAGCGGCTCTAATTAGAGCCGTTTTAACTAAAACGACTCCATTTAGAGCCGTTTTAACTAAAACGGCTCTAATTAGAGCCGCTTTTTAAAAACGGCTCTAAATGGAGCCGTTTTAGTTAAAAATGGCTCTAATTAGAGCCCTTTTTTTAAAACGGCTTTAACAAAAACGGCTCAAAATGCCGTTTTTTTTGTAGTGCCATTTATTCTAACCCCATATTTTCTCTTGTTGTCTTGAGAAACTTCTACAGATTATTTTTTGGACATGACACATAAAGCACGTCGGGCGGCTGCTTTTCTGTCTTGATATTTCTAAACCTCTCTCCCTAAGGACAGGTTTGATTTTACCACACATGCTAAGACTAAATATTGTTTCTTTTCCTCATAGCATGTCTTTGTTGTTTTTCTATCTATTTTTTTCAACATAAAAATAAATAAATAAATAAAAAAAAAAAAAATGGAGGAGAAGATGCAGAATTTTTATTATTTTTCTTTTGATAGCTTTTCAGATATTGCATACATTTTTGCCTAATAGATCAGTTCATTGTGCATTGATTATATATGCTTATATATGATTGAAAGTTTATGCTTGATATCTGCTAAGTTTTCCTGTTACATCTTAATGCTAGATAGTTACTTACCTCATGTGATAAAAAATTGTGCAATATCCAAAGCTCCCCTAAGATACATTTTTTTTTTTTTTTTTACTCTCTGATTTTGAGCTTCTGAAAATTCTGATGAGAGAGATTTTTTTTCGCTAAGATAGTCAAATTGACCAACTTGCTAGTTGAACATAAAACCCATAAATTTAGGCATTTTTTCTAGGTTGCAGTACCAAGTGATAAAACAAATTTAAATTTTAGTATATATGGATATTTGAAAAGATCCACTACTTATTGTGCTATAAATATGTTCTTAAACTTGTCCCTAAAGAAACAATCAGTGACCAAATCATTGTGGAAATAGACGATCACTAAATGACTAAGTAAAAGAAAAGTGTCGCATCTTAGGGGGAGTGTATCAAATGAGGGTGGCTGGGCCATAGTAAAATAATGTTTGACTTTTGACTGATCTAACATTGATTTTCTCTCTTGTTTAGAAAATTCAATTGCTTTAAATCATATGAGCAAACTTCATACCTTATTTAGAAAGCTTTCACACACACACGCATTGCATGAGTTGAGTAATCTATTTAAAATTTCTATTGCAAGGAAATTTGTGCTTATTGAATACTTAACTCTCGATTATATTTTTTTATATTTTTGAATTGCTATTTGACTGTCGTATCAGTTATTTATACAAGCGTATTCTGAAGCTAACTTTAGGGAAAATTATTTTTCTGCAAATTTTTCTCTAATTTTTAGCTTTTTAGTGTGAAGCTTCTGGATGGACTTGGCTTACAGTCCGGATGCAAGCGGCTCTACCGATTGCTAATCTGGTAGTGGACCATCCGGACGAGTTGGTAACACGTCCAGAAGCTATCCTTACTGGTATTTTCCGCCGCTTTCTTTCTCAGCCAACCACACACCACTGCATTTTTATTGATTTATCAAGTCATGTTGTATATTTTTCTCGCAGATTTCTCCCTAGATTTTGGCATTCTCTACACATCTCTTCTCATTCCATGATATTCTCTATGTCTTTCTTTGTTCTTTTAAGTTTTTGTGCTTTTTAGAATATTGGAATATTTGCTGATTGGAATTTTTTCTTGAGATATTGTACATGAAAATCATATTCTGTTTGCGTGTTGGATTGATATTGATATATCTGCATCTTTTGGGTTGCTATTTTTGGTTATGTAATTTTTACATCCAATTGACAGCCGTTATAATACCACATTGTTTTTTGAACTAACAGGATCTTATTTTTCTTGGTAGTGTTATTTTTGGAAATATTTCTACTTAACTATTCAGGAATATGTTAGCGAGCAGCTTTCAGCACAACATCCGACAGATGTAACCTTTGGAAAACAGACTATTTTTGAAGCCATATGCTCAAATTCCAAGAGTCTCAGGATTTAGATGAGCTTGTTCCCCCAGCTCATGCAAAGCCTTCCGCAGTATCTTTCTACAGATCTGCACCAATTAGAGGTTCAGTGGTGAATCTTCTCATTTATCTTGCAGACCAGTTGCTTAGAGGATGTCAATTTGCGGATAACCAATTTCAAGCTTTGCAAAATCAAGCGACTGAAGGTTTTTCAGTCTATAGTTCTCGGCTTCAGGAGCTAGAAGCCGAAGTAGCACAAATCCAGCTTATTGTACGGATCTCTCTCCATCACTTGCTTTCAGTAGATCAACAGGATTTGGTACATGGAGGATTCTTGTTCCTTCCTCTATCAGTTGTTTTACAAACTTCTGATTATTTGGGCTACTTGCAGACACTTCTTTATTATCCTTATTATTTTTGGATTTTAAAATTTTTTGTTTATAGATTTTATATACTCTGTTTACCCTTATTCTTTTGAGACAGAAAGGGGGAGTATTTTTATTTTTGGACCATGAATGTCTTTTTAAACTGGTCAAGTGATTTTTGTCCCAAAAAGGCCAAAAGGGGAGTTTGTTAGTTTTGTTAACTGCATTCTGTTGACAAAATCACTATAATGTAATATTGCTGTTTTAAACAAGGATGCTGTGTATTTTAGAATCTTCAAAGTATTTAGAGTTTATTTCTCTAATATGGAAAGAGCCTTATTATGACAAGTTCCAATGTCACAATCTGCAAGAAGGTTATTGTTGTGAAAATTTTAATGTACTCGCAAGTGCACAAATCGTTTGCAATATAGCGTTATGCAAGTGCGAGGTCGATCCCACAGGGAATTGTGTTGTAAAAATTAATCTCTATTCAAATTAATCATATTTTAACCTAGTTCCAAATTTAGTGATTTTTAACAAAAGAAAACATAAACAAAAATAATGAAAATAAAGGGGTCTAGGGTTTTGGAATCCACACTCACCAAATCATAGCAACCTATTCTCATGCTCATCACACATATTTGAATTTCTCACATACAAATCTTAGGTATGCTCTACTTTGCTTCAAAAATTAATTAAATCATTCAATGAATCCGTTCTTTGCACAAATCACAAAAGATATCCAGTTTAAACCAAATCATCAAATGTATCCGTAGAACGAAACACAATGAATATATATCAAATGTTTTGATAAATAAAAACCCAAGCTATCAATTAAATGAGACAACTTCAAATCATCACTTGTATCCGGAAATCACAAGAGATACCCAAAAATCATTTCAAAAATCGAATAGAAGTAAAACAATTAGAAATCCAAAGTCCATAAAATCAAATAGCATAAACAAGCATGAAAACATAATTTCTCTTCAATGGTAAGGTTTCATCCTCAACCCTAAATGAACTTTTAACTACACATGATAGTAAAAATAAAACTTAAAACCTTAAATTAAAAGCATAAAAATTAAACACTTACAAAATGAGAAAATGGAAGAACAAAATCCTCTCAAAAGAAAGACTTGGTGCGTGAAGGCTGTGCCCCACTCCATACACCCCCCTCCTTGTTCTCCCCTTACAAAAAAAAAAAACTACCCCTTTTATTTTGGTGTTGCTAGGAAAAATGACGCTTCTGCCCTGCAGGTTGTCTCTTTTTCTGCTACCCTTTCACGTGATTCTCCACACTTTAGTTCATCCAGCACACACATCTTTCAAAGCTTGTATATGTTCGGTCTAACAGGAAACCAAGAAGAGGAAAAATCTGCTGGTCCGTGTGTGTGTCTGCTGGGTGTGCTGTCCTTGCCTTGGACAATTCGGTGCTGGTCTTTTGGAGTTGCTGGATGTGCATGAGCTGCTATCCATGTGCCTGCTGTTCTGTCTAGCTTTGGGTGCAAAAATTGCTGCATTGTCTTAGTAGTTGCTGCTGTCCTTGCAGGAGCTGTCTGGCATGGAGTGCTGCTTGGAGGAGCTATCCTGTAGGTGCTGCGTTGCTTAGGAGCTACTGCTGGTGTGGACGTGAGGCACCTTGCTGCCCATGCTGTCTTGGTTCTTGAGTTGCTGCTGTCTAGCACATAGAGAAAGTGAAGATGCTGCTGTCCAGCCCTTGAAAATGACATGTGCTGCTGCTTGGGGAGAAGAGAAATGCTGCTGTGCAGGTTTTTTGGGAAGAGTTGCTGCCCAGCTTTGAGGAGACAAGGAATGGGACAAAAAAAATAAGAGAGATGGACAAACTTCCGAATTTTCGGGATGATCCAACGACTACAATTAAAACAGCCATATCTTTTTGTATGTATCTCCAAACAGGCTGAAACTTATTGGGTTGGAAAGCTGACATCTTGAACTTCAATTTAGACCTAAGAAACTCTCAAAACAGATATCGTTTGGTCATGTCATGATAGGTCTAAATCTAGTAGTCTACTGCATCCGAATTTCCTTGTATTTTGCTTGAATTATATCATTTTTCTCTTATTGTCTTACAAAACATAAAAACACTAAAACTAACTAAAGCATCAGAAAATAACAAAGCTAAAGGTTTAACTAATGTAAATTAAGGGGTCCAAATATACACTTTTTGGCACTCATCACTTATTTCAGTGTTCAAGGAAGATTCTGTGCAGATTCCAACTCAGAAAAATCGGATCCTTTGTTTCGTCCGGAGGGCCCAGTCATGTGTCCAGAAGCCTATTTGTGTCTAGAAACTTCTGAACAGTTCCAGGTTGCATCCATCTGGATGTCATGGCAACATGTCTGGACACCACTCTTCAGAGTTTGAAAAGATTCCAGTTTTTCTTTGAAGACACAGATTGTGAAGATAGTCTGCATCCGTCCAGACGACAGGGCAAAATCGTCTGGATGCAGTCCTTGATAAGGAAATTACGTGCAGATAATTTGCAACCGTCTGGACTCTAGGGCAACACCATCCAGACGCGGCCTTAATAAGGAAAGCGTGAAGCACGGAATGGAAGGCAGTTGCAGCTATCCATCTGGACGCGGCCTAGAGAAGTTCATTTCAAACTCGACTTAGGTTTTCTTAAGCCTATAAATAGAGGCCTCAAGGTAAGTAAAAATTATGAATTCAATATTGAATTCCTTTGTACTTAGAGAAAGTGTTTAGGCAGATATTTTGAGATTAGCTAGCTCTCTGAGGGTCGTTGTGTGATTTGATCAGTTTTGAAGTCTAGCTTAGGGAGGAGACCTAAGCTAAAAGATTCCATTGAAGACCCCTTCAGGTAGGAGACCTGGTTGGGAAGCGTTCACATATAGGTACGTGTCAGAGTGCAAGGTACGATTGCTGCATTGGAGTATGTGAGTTTTACTACTTTGTTACTAGTTTTGTTTTCTGAATAGTAAATATCCTGAGTTTGGCTGCCCTGGAGTGGTTTTTTTCTTAATTGAGTTTCAACTTCGTTAATGAAATATCTGTCTTCTTTAAATTCTGATTTTAGATATTTTATTACAAATTGATCACACACACACGGTAAATTAGGAGTCTTTTATTTTTAAAAGAGCAAGGCGCTTTAAGAGAAAGCTGCAGAAGCCCAATAGCAACCATGGCTATGAGGGGTTGCTGAGTCTGATGCAAGGTATGCTAAGGAGAATGGACAACATGGACAAGACTCTCAAACCACCTCCACGAGTCAAGCAGGCATGGGTTAGGAATGATGAGATCATTCACCCCTTGAGGGGGAATGGACTCACCTAGTAAAGGTGAAGTCAGACCATGCCTAGGATTTTGGTTCCTAAATCCTAGTGCATGTCAATTATGTTTATATTGCATTATTTATCATGTCATATCTTATTCATGCCTTGCATTCCGTTTAAGGACTCATATTTTTTATCCCTAGATTTTCTCTTGTTGTCTTGAAAAAATTTCTGCAGGTATTTTATGGGGATGACAAAGAAAGCACGCTGCTTTTCTGTCTTGGTAATTCCGAACCTCTCTCCCTGAGGACAGGTTTGATCTTACCTCACATGCTAGGACTAGATATTGTTCGTTTTTGTCATAGCATGTCTTTGTTGTTTTTTTGTCTTATTTTTTTTAACATAAAAATAAATAAATAATGGGGTAGGAGATGCAAATATATATATATATATATATATATATATATATATATATATATATATTTTTTTTTTTTTCCTTTCGATAGCTTTTCAGATATCATATGTATTTTTGCCTGATATCTCAGTTCATTGTGCATTGATTGAATATGCTTATATATGATTGAGAGTTTATGTCTAATATCTGCTAAGTTTTCCTGTCGCATCTTAATGTTAGATAGTTGCTTTTCTCATGTGATGAAAAGAAATTGTGCAATATCCAAAGCTCCCGTAAAGTACTTTCTTTTACTCTTTGATTTTTAACTTCTGAAAATTTTGATGAGAGAGATTTTTTTTTTTTATAAGATGGTCAAATTGACCAACTCGCTAGTTGAACGTAGAACCTATAAATTATGGCATTCTCTCTAGGTTGTAGGATAGGCAATAAATAAAGCATTAAAAATATGAAAATCTGATTCAAAAGATCCACTACTGAATGTGCTTATTTCTGAACTTGTCCTTAGAAACAATCAGTGACCAATTCATTGTGGAAACAGACGGTCACTAATGGACTAAGTGAAAAAAAAAAAAAAAAGGTATTACTTCTTAGGGGGAGTGTATCAGATGAGGGTGACTAGGCCCTAGTAAGATAAGGTTTGACTTTTGACTGATCTAATATTGAATATTTCTGTCATTTAGAAAATTTAGTTGTTTTAAATCATATCAGCGAACATCATACCTTATTGAGAAAGCTTTCACACACGCATAGCATCAATTGAGTAAAAGTATTTAAAAGTTCTATCTACAGGGAAACTTATGCTCATTGATTACTTGACTCTCAACTATATATTTGCATATTTTTAAATTACTATTTCACTATTTTATCAGTTATTTATACATGCGTGTTCTGAAGCTAACTTTAGGGAAACTTATTTTTCTGCAAATTTTCCTCTGATTTCAGCTTGTAGTGTGAAACGTCTGGATGAACTTGTTCTTTGGTCCGAACATGTGCAGCTCTGTCAACTGATAATCTAGCAGTGGGTCATCCGGACAAGTGAGTAACACGTCCAGACGCAAGCCCATTACTTTTTCGGCTAGCCGCACACCACTGCATTTGTTTTTCTTGATTTATCATGTCATGTTCTGTGCGTTTTCTCGCGGATTTCTCCCGAAATTTTGGTGTTTTCTGCACATCTCTTCTCATTCCACTGTATTCTTTTTGTTTTCCTTTATTCTTTTAAGTTGTTATGCTTTTTAGAATAATGAAATATTTATGGTGTGTTTGGGTATTGAATTTTTAGAATCAGAATTGAATTCTTATTCTCTTTACGAATTTCTAGGCAAATAGAGTTTAGAGTTTTTTTTGAAATTGTGTTTGGGTGTTGAATTTTTGAGATTGAAAAGTATTGTTTTTTAATGGTAGGAAATGATTAGAAATGATTGGAGGTATGAAAAGTTGTGTATAATGATTGGTGTTATGAAAAATAGTATGGAATTATGATTGAAATAAATATAATAATTAAAAAATGACTTTTAAAAGGAAAATTTCATACTTAATTTAAATTAATTATAAAATTTAAAAAATATGGCAACAATGATGTCTGACGCAGTAGGTGGAAAAAAGAAAGCATTTGATGTAAAGGCCGTTTGAAAAGTAAATTCTAATAAAAAATAAATTTATTCAAAAATAAATAAATATACATATTTTTTTAAAAAAATTAAAATTAAAAAAAAAAAAAAAAAAAAAAAAAAAAAACAAAGAAGAAAAGGAAAAAAGCAAGGGGTGGCGGCCACCCCTTTGGTGGTGGCTGGGCCACCCCTAATGGCCGTCCGGGGTGGCCACACGCCACCCCTGACAGCCACTGGGGTGGCCGCGCGCCACCCCCATAGGCTAGGAGTGGTTGGGCCACCCCTTGCTTTGTTCTTCTTTTTTTAAAAAAAAAATTAATTTTAATTTTTTTAAAAAAATAAGTATATTTATTTAATTTTTAATAATTTTGAAATGAAGAGTTATAGGGTGTGGGCACATGGACGATGTTTGAATCCATTGGACGGATCGGATGAAAAATAGTCTACAGTTTACGCATCCAAAGGCTCAAATTAAGTGAAACTAGAATATGGTGTACAAGCTTTACATCGTGTATATCCATGTGGCATCTTTACCTCTGATGCAACAGGTGGGAAAAGAAGATGCCTCTAATGCAGCAGGTGGGAAAAGGTGAAAACTTGACGTAAATGATGTTTGATTTTCATAGCATTTATGGTGTGGGAAGTCGAGAACTGAACATTGGTTTTCCAATCGTACTGCGGCATGGGCGAGATTTCTGACTCTCTTAAGTAATGAAATTCGGGTTAAAATTCAGGTTTTTGGCCGGTTGAATGCGGGTTCTCGGGTTTTGAAAAAAAACCCAAAAAGAATAAGATTTCTTCTCTCTATCCAAACATACCATTATTGACTGGAATATTATCTTGAGATATTGTGCATGAAAATCCTATTCTGTCTATGTGTTAGATTGATATTGATATATCTGTGCCATTTTGATTGCTATATTTTCTTTTGTATTTTTTGGCATCCAATTGACAGCCTTCATAATACCACAATTGTTTTGGAACTAACAGGATCTAAATTTTTTTGTGGTATTTTTGGAAATATTTCTGTTTAAATTTTTTTTTAGCAATATGTCATCCAACAGCTCCTAGCACAGTATCTGGCATATGGATCCTTTGGAAAACAGATTGTGTTGAAGCCATATGCTCAATTCCAAAGGTTTCGGGATTTAGATAAGCTTATTTCCCCAGCTCATACAGAGCCTTCCATAGTATCTTTCTTCAGATCTGCACCAGATAGAGGTTCAGTGGTGAATCTTCTCATTCGTCTTGCAAACCAATTGACTAGAGGATTTCAATCTCCGGATAATCAGTTTCAGGCTTTGCAGACTCAAGTAAATGAAGGTTTTCAGTCTATGGAATCCCGACTTCAAGTTCTAGAAGCCGAATTGGCTCAAATTCAGATCAATGTACGAAACACTCTCTGTCACTTGATGCCAGAGGACCAGTGAGATTTGGTGCCTTGAGGATTTTCTTTCCTCTTTTCAGTTGTTTTGAATTACAACTTGATTATTTGGGCTACTTTCCGACAGTTTACTTTTATTCTTGTTTTGTTGAATATTAGTACTGTTTATCTGTGGTTTTTAATATTCTATTTGTCCTTTGTCCTTTTGAGACAAAAAGGGGGAATATTTATAATTTTTGGACCGGAATTGTTTTAGTGCTATTTATCAATTGAATTTTGTCCCAGAATGGCTAAATGAGGAGTTTGTTAGTTTTATTGGCTACATTCTGTTGACAAAATCACTACAATATTAGTGTACTACTGAAACAGGGACACCATAATTATTCAGGGTCTTCAAAATATTCAAAGCATATTTTATCAACTATGGAAAGGACTTATTATGACAAGTATCAGTATCACAAGCATCAAAAAGGAAATTTCTGAATTCCAGGAAGATTCTATGCAATTTACAACTCAGCAAAAGTTGGTTCCCTAGTTGTCGTCCGCACGGCCCAGAGAAATGTCCGGATGCCATTTAGTGTTCAAGAAGATTCTAAACAGCTCAGTAGACACGGTTGGTGAAGACAACATGCAACCGTCCAAATGGTGGACGTTAGGGCAACATCGTCCAGACATGGAAACTGAAGTTTAATGAAGAAACACATGAAGCGCGTTATGGAAGTCAGTTGCAGCTTGCTATCCGAACGCCCTTTGTCTAAGTCAGGACGCCGCCTCGAGAACTCCGAATCAGTATTGTATTAGGTCTTCTAAAGCCTATAAATAGAGATCTTTAGGCTTGTATTATTTAGTGAATTTGATACTTAATTCCTATGTACTAAGAGAGGGTGTTTAGGCAGAAATAGAGATATTTGCTAGCTCTCTTAGGTTATTTATTGTGTGATTTGATTGATCAGTGAATTCTAGCTTAGGGAGGAGCCCTAAGCTAAAGGATTCCATTGAAGACCCTTTTAAGTAAGAGACCTGGTTGGGAGGCGTTCACGTATAAGTACATGTCAGAGTTAAAGGTATGACTATTGCATCAGAGGTATGTGAGTACAAGTGCTTTGTAACTAGTTTTGTCTTCTGAATAGTGGATTTCCTGAGTTTGGCTGCCCCAGAGTGGTTTTTCTCTTGATAAGAGTTTCTACTTTGTCTACAAAATATTTGTCTTTTTTAAATTCTGTATTTAATATTTTGCTGCACAATTGATCACACACACATGTTAATTAGGAGTCTATATTTTTCATAATCAAACAAGCATCATTCCTAGTAAATATTCTAGAAAACATTTACCTACACATTTACCTAAACATAAACAATTGCAAATCATTAAATAAACCTATATATCACTACATTAAAGAACTTAGTATCATTATCAGTGAGTGGAATACTCACAGTTCTTTCTTGTTACAAAGATTGATCCACAGAAAAGACAACTGCATAGTTATACATATGCGATTAGTATAAAATACTAAGTACCTATTTAACACTTCTTTCTACTTATAACTTATAAACCACTTAAACCTAATTTCTAATGTTGCTTAGAAATTACCATGGCATATAAAATTAGTCCAATTACATTTTGTTATTAATCTTTTTATGCGAACCTCATCACAACATTTATTGAAGCCTGTAAACATCTTTTTATTATTAAAACAATTCTCATAATAACATAATATTTTTTTTTTGTCGCTTTTGATCTTTAAATAATGTATATCGTTTTGACATTATAATGGCATATAAAATGGATTAATTATAATGCCACATATTTTATGCGGGCTTTATAACAGCATTTACAAATAATGACCAAAATATCACTTTTAATAAAATTGGTCATTGTTGGTACAGTTTCTGGTACTGTGACGTGTTGCCTTCCTAGACATTCGCTCTCCTCGTAATCTGCAAAATAATAAACGACTCGTCGGCTCGTGGGGGTGCCGACCATACCCCCACTCCGATGCCTAAGTCAGTTGAAACTATTTATTTTCTAGAGAGTATCAATAATCTCAGAGCTTAGAGAATCTGCCTGTTAAAAATACTTGACATAGTAGTCTTATTTATAGGCTCACAGTTCACAGTTATAAAACTGCTAGAATACTTGGAGCATAATTTGATTAGGAGTCTGAGTCCTAGATCACATAGTCTTTAATCTTATCTTCATAGAATTTGAATTGGGTAGTAGAGCCCAAACTAGATAGGACACTACCTCTTCAGCTGATGCCATACTATTAGTTACCTTATCCCATATTTGATAAAAGTCTTATCTTGATATACTCAGAATATCTGTCTTTTTGGAGATAACGGATGGTCTTTTACTTAGGTCTGATCTGGCCGGGCCGACCCGATGGGCTCAGCCCACGTGTCTTTGGAGCCAATTATTTCTCCAACAGTTACCCCCCTAATTCTCTTATTTGAATTTAGAATGTAAGAGAATTAAGTACCTCAATTTTCTGAATTTGGATCTTCCATAACCTGTATCTGACAATTGTTGCCTCTTTCAAAGTAATTATGGCGAATAGTGCCTCGAATCTCTGGATTGGAGTGGCGTCTGACCTGATGAATGTCAATTCAATTCTTGGACACTTGTGATTTGTCATAGTACTAATATCAACTCCCCGTAGATATCTTCTTCATAAGTGCCTCTACATAATATTGTCGGCCGGGCCAAAGTTGTGAAGATTATCTCCTACTCTCGGTAGGGGATGATCGGACTGATGTAGTTGATTTCACCAAGATTGTGGTGAAATGCCACTCTGAGAGAACACTTTGCGAACAAATTTCCTGAGATCAAGGTTCTATCTGACAAAAAAAGGGTAAACCGTTGAAGAAAATGGCTTAACATACCCGAAGCTTCTTCATCGGTAGTGCTTCGTAGACTACTTCCACAAAAATCTCTCTTGGCGGCTTTAGAGGCTCAGACTAGCGCTGAGGCTTTGGTTGTCCGAGACTTACAACAACTAGGGGCTTCTGGTGGCCCGAGGTTTTGTGCTTGGCGTACCGAATCTTCTAATCTGAACACCATCTAGCTTGGTCTCACCTGTGAATATCTTTATTTTTGAACTTTGTAATGTTTGAATTCTTTGTTATGGAAAAACTTTCCATAACAAATCAATTCTCACTTATCCTCTAATAACTTGGTTATTTTTTGTAGAGGTGATATCCCCGTATGGTTTGTTATAGGGTTTGTCTCCCCGTAAGGTTTTGTTGTAGGGGTTGTCTCCCCGTATCTTTGTCCGAGCTGCTCCTGAGAGATCTTAATCTGAGAGCTTGGTGTAGCTTCAGTGATTTTCCCTTTACATAAGCTTTAACTTTGTTGAGCTACCCACCATAACTTTAGTCAACAACCGCGGGCTAAGTCGTTCGAGGCGGATAGTCAGGTCCTCTTCGTATCCTGGACGATGGTGTAAAAGAGATCTCGGAGTTCGGAGTGAGTCTCGGGGCTTCAACCTGTAAATACTTGAACTTTCCTTTTCAAATGTATCTTTTCTTTTTCATGTAAAAAAAATTTTTTTTTGCAATGAACAAAATTTCAATGTTAATGAATGGAAGTCTTGGACATTTTGACTTTCACTTTCCTTATCTTTTTAGCCGTAGAACATTATAATTTTTCAAACTGAATTGAACATCTTTACCTGAAAAAAAAGTTTACAGTTTCTCACTCAAAAACTTCTTTCGAGACATATCTCGGTCTTATAAATCTAACTTTTATACTAGAGTTACCCCCAAAACTTGAACAAACAATCGGTTTGTGTCAGTTTTTCCGAGGGAAGAACTGGTCTAATTTTTTGAAATTTAAGCTACCTCAAAAAATTTTGAACAAACAATCGGTTTGTTGAAAATTTTTACAGAGGAGAATAGAAAAAACAATTTGCATCAAAGTGTTGAGTTTTACTTGATGATTATTAAAGAGGTTTTATCCTCATACCTTCCTGAAGCTTTACCTTCCTGAAGCTTTGTCATCCTAAAGCTTTATCTCCCTGAAGCTTTATCTTCTTAAAGCTTTATCTCCCTGAAGCTTTATCTTCTTGAAGCTTTTATCATTCTAAAGCTTTATCTTCCTGAAGCTTTATCTCCCTGAAGCTTTATTTTCTTGAAACTTTTATCATTCTGAATCTTTCCTGAAGCTCTGTCATACTGAAGCTTTTTCTTCTTGAAGCTTTATCATCCTGAATCTTTACCTTCCTGTTTATCTTTCTGAAGCTTTACCTTTCTTAAGCTTTATTTTTCTGAAGCTTTATCATCCTGAATCTTTACCTTCCTGTTTATCTTTCTGAAGCTTTACCTTTCTTAAGCTTTATTTTTCTGAAGCTTTATCTTCCTGAATCTTTATCTTCCTGGATCTTTCCTGAAGCTTTTATCATTTTGAATCTTTCCTGAAGCTCTGTCATACTGAAGCTTTTTCTCCCTGAATCTTTGCCTTCCTGAATCTTATCATCCTGAAGCTTTATCATTCTGAAGCTTTACCTTTCTGAAGCTTTATCTTCCTAAATATTTGCCTTCCTGAATCTTTATCTCCCTGAACCTTTACCTTCTTGAAGATCTGTCTTCCTAAAGCTTTACCTTCCTGTTTGCCTTTCTGAAGCTTTACCTTTCTGAAGCTTTATTTTTCTGAAGCTTTATCTTCCTGAATCTTTATCTTCCTGGAGATCTGTCTTCCTAAACCTTTACCTTCCTGTTTGTTTACCTTATTGAACTACCCCCAATAACTTCAGTCTGCGACCGCGGGCTAAGTCGTTAGAGGTGGATAGTCAAGTCTCTGAGCTTTACCTTCCTTTCTGAAGCTTTGTCATCCTGAAGCTTTTTCTTCCTGTTTACCTTTCTGAAGCTTTATTTTCCTGAATCTTTCCTGAAGCTTTATCATTCTAAAGCTTTACCTTCCTGTTTACCTTAATGAGCTACCCCCCATAACTTTAGTCTGTGACCGCAGGTTAAGTCGTTCGAGGTGGGTAGTCAGGTCGCTGAGCTTTACCTTCCTTTATGAAATCTTTGTGACCTGTAAAAGACTTTATATATTACTGAAATGAAATTACTGAATTGAAATCTTAACCTTTCAATTTCCTCATCTCTGAATTTAGATGATCCATACTCATAGCATCTAGAGACCCCCAACCGAGGGGTTTCTTGTCTTGGTATCATTTCCATAACCCTTTTGGGTCGTCCGAGGAAGGAAGTCTGGCGGATTCTTCCTTGGGTATCCCTTCCATAACCCTTTCGGGTCGTTCGAGGAAGGTAACCTTATCCTGGGTATCCCTTCCATAACCCTTTCGGGTCGTTCGAGGAAGGAAACCTTATCCTGGGTATCCCTTCCATAACCCTTTCGGGTCGTTCGAGGAAGGTAACCTTATCCTGGGTATCCCTTCCATAACCCTTTCAGGTCGTTCGAGGAAGGAAACCTTATCCTGGGTATCCCCTGCATAACCCTTTCGGGTCGTTCGAGGAAGGTAACCTTATCCTGGGTATCCCTTCTATAACCCTTTCGGGTTGTTTGAGGAAGGAAACCTTATCCTGAGTATCCCTTCCATAACCCTTTCAGGTCGTTCGAGGAAGGGAGCCGGGTGTGTCTTCATCTTTGTTGATGTAGCTTGATCATCTTTGGAGAAGTTTGATGAAGAAGTGCTTTTACTTTATTCCTGACTGTTGCTTTATTCTTAGCAGAGATCAATCAATACCTGGGGACCGTCTATTCTTCCTTGCTCTCGGTGTTGGACTAACTGAGAAGTTTCTTGCCTTGATATCCTTCCCATAACCCTTTCGGGTCGTTCGAGGAAAGGAATCGGACATTCTTAGCAGAGATCAATCAATACCTGGGGACTCTCTGTTCTTCCTTGCTCTCGGTGTTGGACTAGCTGAGAGACTTTCCTTGTTTTCTCTGCAGGGTTGTCTCCCTGGCTCTCGGTGTTGGACTAATCGAGAGACTTTCCTTGTTTTTCTCTGCAGGGTTGTCTCCCTGGCTCTCGGTGTTGGACTAACCGAGAGACTTTCCTTGTATAATTTGTTGTAGGGGTTGTCTCCCCATATCTTTTCTGCGAAAAGGGTTAACAAAGCACTGCATATACTAAAACAAAATAGCAGAATGCACAGTAGCACCATATATTCTTTTCATCTGTTGGGATGATTTCGTGATCCTTTCACTCATGGCAGGAGTGAGGCCTCAACACATGAGTCTATTTTATCAATATATATATATATTTTTTCCGGCAAAGCGTACAAGTGCATGCATATATATATTTTTTTCTGGTTGATAAAATAAAAACCAACATTTATCCTTACTTTAACATGAATCATGTTTGTAAAAGAAGAGTATGAACTTATCTGGTGAATTCGATGAAGATGAACCATCTTACTTGGAGTTCCTTATCTTGCGTGCCACTCGATATGGGGCTTTATGGGAGAGTTCCTCAAACTGGATCCTCAGTTCGGATTGGTCCCTCGACACGTGACTGTGCCCTTCGGAGGATGGCAAATCTGGAGGGGTCCTCGGAGTGTGCCATTTGGAACTAGGAGCTCGGGCATAGTCTCCTCGGGATAGTACCCTCGGAATAATACTCTCGGTATGTGTCATCTTGGTACATACTTTTCGCCTCGGTAGAACACCCTCGGGTCTATCTTTTCTCCTTGGTAGATCGCCCTCGGATCAAACTTCTCGGATTATACTTTCTTCTCGGTATGACACCCTCGGGTCTATCTTTTCACCTTGGTAGAACACCCTCGGATCTATCTTTTCACTTGGGTAGAACACCCTCGGATTTATCCTTTCTCCTTGGTAGAACACCTCGGATCTAACTTTCCTCCTTGGTAGAACACCTCGGATCTATCTCTTGTTCTCGGTAAAACACCCTCGGATCTATCTTTTCACCTTGGTAGAACACCTCGGATCTAACTTTCCTCCTTCGTAGAAAACCTCGGATCTATCTTTTCACCTCGGTAGAACACCCTCGGATCTATCTTTTCACCTCGGTAGAACACCTCGAATCTAACTTTTCACTTGGGTAGAACACCCTCGGATCTATCTTTTCACCTTGGTAGAACACCTCGGATCTAACTTTCCTCCTTGGTAGAACACCTCGGATCTAACTTTCCTCCTTGGTAAAACATCCTCGGATCTAGCTTTTCTTCTCAATAGAACAACCTCAGATTTATTTTTATCCTCGGTGGAACACCCTCGGATCTAACTTTTCTTCTCGATAAAACAACCTCTGATCTATTTTTTTATATTCGGTAGAACACTCTCAAATCTAACTTTTTGGAGGGTTGCCACCTTGGAATCAAACTCCTCGGGGTATACCTTTTTCTCGGTAGAAGACCCTCAAAACATACTTTTCAGAGGGTTGCCACCACGAGATAAAACACCTCAGAGTGTACTTTCTTCTCCACACCCTTCGGATCTTTTTTTTTTTTTTTTTTTTTTTTTTTTTTTTTTTTTTTTTTCAGGGAGCTTGAGCCTCATATTTGGTAAGGAGTGAGCACTGATTTAATGCTAGCTGAGCTTGAATCTGTCAGTTGGACGTGGAAGGCAGGACCCAACTCAGGTTATGAAGGGTGTGCCGAACGAGACAATTCCTGATGGTCGAGCTTCCAGGTATGTAGCTTGGTACTCTTCGCTAGTTAGTTCGGTAAACTGATTCGGCTTTCGGTGTTGTTGCGCTCGTTTGTCATTTGGAGGTTCGGAGCTTCCGCTTGGCAACCAAGAGAGGTTGAGGCTTCTTTCCACTGCTCGGATACTGTACACGGTACTCACAATGTTTGCTCGGAGGTCGGCACCATATGGTGGCTTTGAAACCAAAACGTCATGCTCTTCCTTTTAGATGCCAGATTCTTATCTCTGATCCTTTGGACCACATAGTATGCCATATTTCCATTGCTTTATAGCACACAGACGTGACACCTGGGTTGTAGTCCGAAGCTATAAACAAAAAGAGTCGGAAGACTAGGAGTCTAGGATCTTCTCTTTTTTTATGTAACTAAGTTCATTGTTGACTAGTCATAGCTACTGTCATTGTCATCATGCATCAGAAACCAAGGACTCGCATAACAAACCATAGAAGCTTTCACTTGGAATCAATTATGAGCATGACTCCAGCTGTTGGACTGTGATTCTGGTGAAGGTGAAGATCATCACGCCTCGAGCTCCAGTTGCACGTTTTTGATTGTGTAAACTCCGACCTTCTGTAGAAGAAAATTCTTTGAAGTGGCATTTATGCATGATATCAGGCCTCCTTGGGGAAATTGGATTCTCAGTTGGAGTGCATCCTCGGGTTGTTTGCACCCTCAATCGGAACTTTACGGCCTCGGAATCTTTGGCTCGAAACTTTTCTTTCTCACCCCTTGCTTTGGTTGGTTTCATGCTGATGACGTGTAGATCTTGGAGAACTACCTGGACTGACAATCCGTTCCTCGGCTAGATGGTGAGACGCTCGGCATTTGTGGTGGCTCAGTGTCGAGCGTTTCTGGCCTCTGCCTTTGATCGGTGATTTACCGGCCGAACAGTTTGTTGGAGAAGCAAGTGCGCTTCCTTCAAGGTGGAGCTCTGGAACCCATTAAAGTGGAGAATGGTTGGGTAGGCCTCCTCTGTGTTGGGAGACCCTCCAGCAGCATGGATTCCACGTCAGTCTATAGCAAGTTCTCTTTGTTTGTCTGGGCCATCTCATTGGAATGAATTGGACTAGGCCCAATTCCCCAAGCCTAAGCCAATCGACCTGAAGCTTTCTTTTTGACCCATCTTTTTCTTTGTCTTTGTATTTTTTGTTTGTCTGGGCCAACTCATTGGAATGAATTGGACTAGGCCCAATCCCCCAAGCCTAAGCCAATCGACCACCTTTTTCCTTTCTCTTTGGGGGAAGAAGCAACGATGCTTCTTTTTCTTTTTAGGAACAAAATTGGACCCACCATGAATTTGCACCAGCACACCCGTGTAAAATTGTTACCTCCGAGCCTCTGAGCGTAGAACTAGATGATACCACATCTGTATATTGCCAGCACCGATTTGGTGTGATTAGATTCCGATATGAGATTTCAAACTCTATTTGATCGCGCAGTCACCGTTGCGGATTTATTTTTTGAAGGAACAATGTCATTCCCATAGACAGCGCCAAACTGTTGGTACAGTTTCCAGTACTGTGACGTGTTGCCTTCCTGGACATTCGCTCTCCTCGTAATCTGCAAAATAATAAACGACTTGTCGGCTCGTGGGGGTGTTGACCATAGCCCCACTCCGATGCCTAAGTCAGTTCAAACTATTTATTTTCTGGAGAGTGTTGTGCAAATTATAATTACTCGCAAGTGCACGAATCGTTTTGCAATATAGCGTTATGCAAATGCGAGGTTAATCCCACAGGGAATTGTGTTGTGAAAATTAATCTCTATTCAAACTAATCCTATTTTAACCTAATTCCAAATTTAGGGATTTTTAACAAAAGAAAACATAAACAAAATTAATGAAAATAAAGGGGTTTAGGGTTTTGGAATCCACACTCACCAAATCACAACAACCTAATCTCATGCTCATCACATATATTTTGAGGTTTTCAAATGCAAATCTTAGGTATGTTCTACTTTTGCTTCAAAAATTGTTTAAATCATTCAATGAATCCATTCTTCCACAAATCACAAAAGATATCTAGTTTCAACTAAATCATCAAATGTATCCATAGAATGAAACACAATGAATATCCAACATACATGAAAACTCAAGCCATCAATTTAATGAAACTATATCAAATCATCACTTGTATCCGGAAATCACAAGAGATATCCAATAATAATCTCAAAAATCGGAGTAGAACCATGAGAAATCAAAGCCCATAAACTCAAATAGCATAAACAAGCAATGAAACTCAGTTTCTATTCAATGGTGAGGTTTCATCCTCAACCCAAGACGAAAGTTTAGTTATACATCACTAAAGAAAACGTAAATGAACAAGAAGAATCAATAAAAACATAAATAAACTTACAAAGGAATGTGGTTCTAGGTGAAAATCACCCAAGAACCCTAAGCTAGGTCAAAATCGGCCCTTTGGGGCGCCCAGACGGTCTCTGCCGCGGCTCCTCATATTGAGAAAATGAGAAAAAGACGTATTTATAGAGTTAGCTAGGGTTTCTGTCCCACAAAAATTCGATCGATCGATTTTAAAATCGATCGATCTACTTTTCGATCGATCTACTTAATATTCGATCGATCTACTTTTTCAGCACTTCCGAAAATCCAGCTTTCTATGTATTTTGACTTGAAAATTGTCATTTTTCTCTTATTACCCTGCAAAAACGCAAAAACACTAAAACTAATCAAAACATCAGAAAGTAACAAAGCTAAAGGTTTAACTAATGTAAATTAAGGGGTCTAAATATACATTTTTTGGCACTAATCAGAGAGTATCAATAATCTCAGAGCTTAGAGAATCTGCCTGTTAAAAAATACCTGACGTAGTAGTCTTATTTATAGGCTCACAGTTCACAGTTATAAAACTGCTAGAATACTTGGAGCATAATTTGATTAGGAGTCTGAGTCCTAGATCACATAGTCTTTAATCTTATCTTCATAGAATTTGAATTGGGTAGTAAAGTCCAAACTGGATAGGACACTACCTCTTCAGCTAATGCCATACTATTAGGTACCTTATCCCATATTTGATAAAAGTCTTATCTTGATATACTCGGGATATGTGTCTTTTTGGAGATAACGGATGGTCTTTTACTTAGGTCTGATCTGGCCGGGCCAACCCGATGGGCTCAGCCCACGTGTCTTTGGAGCCAATTATTTCTCCAACAGTCATTTTCACTTTTAAATCATAATAACATAATATCTCTTTATATACATAACAACTAATATAACTAATTGTCATAGTTATAAAATAATTTCAATTTTATATTTTATAAAATTGAGCAGAATAACAGCATTAGTATTAATAATGCCTAATAATATTTAAAAGCATTTGGGCAGCGCAACAGCACTTTTATAAAATATTTCTTTTTTCCTCGGGCAATACAACAGCGTATTTTTTAATTAAATATTCCGCTTTGAAAAGCCATTTTTTTAAAAAAAAAAAACAACATCAAAGCATTAGATTTGCTAACGACTTATAAAATAATAACATTAATTTTGTAAAATAACTAAAACCTTATTTGTAAAATAACTAAAACCTTATTTAGAAACTATATATTTTCCTTCTTCTTCTTTTTTTTTTTTTTTTTTTTTTTTCCTTTTTTCTTTCTTTTTCTTTTCTTTTCTTCTTTTTTTTTCTTTTCCTTTTATTTATTTTTGCTTTTCTGTTTCACCACTCGCACGGAATAGAGAGAGAGAGAGAGAGAGAGAGAGAGAGAGAGAGAGAGGTGGAGACTTGAGAGGATCCTTCTTCCTTACCTTCTTCTTGTTTTCCTTTTCTATTTGATGCATCCAACAACCCAGAAACACAAGAGAGCATCAGAGAAAGAGAAAAGAAGAGAGTTAGAGAGACTTTTGTCCTACCTTCTACTTTTACTATAATGCATCCACAAAGAGCAAAGAAAGAAAGAGACTTACCAATTGAAGCAGCACTAGAGGTGGAAGAGAAGAGGAGAACTTCTCTAGATTTTGTATGATGCAACCAAATTGAGAGAAGAGAGAGCAAGAGAGAGAGAGAACCGAGAGAGATAAATTGAGAGAATTTTGAGAGAGAGGTGTTTGAGATTTGTGAAGAGTGATGGGTTCTGTTATATAGGTTTTTGGATGGCCCAGATCACCCAAAACTGATCGCATCTTACGGCTGGATGAAAGAGATCGAATATTTGATAAAAATATCCAAATACAGGTGTTCAGTGTTGCTGTTGCCAATTGCTGAAGAAGGTCAATTGATCAACTTATTATATCGATCGATCGTCATGAACAGAAGGTAGATCGATCAACAGTTTTGGTGAATTGATCGACATGAACAATAAGTAGATCAATCGACATGAATAGTAAGTAGATTGATCGACAGTTTTGGTGGATTGATCGACGTCGTAATTTTGTAATTTAGTTGTGTTTTCTATGCTTTAGGTTTATTAAGCCATTAAATAATTTAGACCTATAAATATACATCTAATAAATATTTTATCTTATTAATATTTATACCAAAACTGATGAATATTTATCTAATTGTAACGCCCTGCCTTTTTTTACAAAAAGCATAAGTGAAAATTTTTCAATTTTCACGTGACATTACTACAACATCATCAAAGCTAAGGTTTGGCAGCGGAATATAATTTATCCAACTGGCTTGGAATTAAATAACACGACAGAGCTTCTAATTGAAATGCTTCTAGACATTTATAAAGAAAATACTTAAAACAAATACATGGAAACAAGTGTCAATAGTGACACAAAAGAATACATGAAAATCATTAGCAATCTTGTCAACATAAAATGTTACAAACACAGAAGACTACAAACAAAATACAATATGTATCCTTAGCTTTTTAAACCTCTTGAGCTCTAATCTTCATTTATTAAACCTGCACAAATATACATATATATATATATAGAAACAAAAACATAAAATAACCTAAGTGAGTCAGCTGTTTCCAATAATATAATGAGTACTGGTTTATTTAATAAATGCAACATAATGCAATGGCCTTATAATCACGTATATGCAAAATATAATCTATGATCGCGAATCATAGACATAAAATGAACATGAACGTAATCATAAAGCAATGACAGTTTTAAGTATAGAGTTTTAGGTATTTCCCTTTTTTTCACTCCTCTGTTGGCCTAAGCACGGTTAACGTCTTATTTGAAGCCTGAACTTCCTCACTTAAATTTTAATTATATTCTTTGGAAGCCTAGGCTCCTAGAAACCTGGGTCTTCCCTGGTGACCTGGGTACACCAGTTTTTGTATTTATTATTCTCTTTTTCGGTACTTCTATATTCACTGTACCTGGGCCACCAGTGAATCGTCATGTACCACTGTGGATCTGGATCCACAATTTATTATTAAACAGATTATTAAAAATAACAAAACGTGCAAATTCACATGCGCAAACAAGTAAATAAAGCAGTAAACATATATTATAGGAAAAGTCAACCAGCTTCGTCCTCAGTAAGTATAGAGATACTTACAGCCTTTCGGTGCAGTTTTTCAGCTCAACATCTGCAATGAATATATATTCATGTACACAGAGTGTTAACATTATCACTCATGAATATTAATTATATTCTCATAAGTACAATTATCAATTTTGGAAAATCATTCATTTTTATTATTAAGAATTTTAAAAGACTTAACATAATGATCCTACTTTGTCTACCTACTAATATTTAAATAGCATCTAAAATCAGTAAAACCTTATAAATAATTACAACATTAAACCTCCTTTTCCAATAAAAATACCACATAGTAAAAATACACAATTCTCAGGACCTAGGCTAATCGGTTAATTACAAAACTAAAACCTACTCATGTCAAAGCATACCCAAGATCCCTTTTCTTTAATCATTAAAATTATTCGCATAATATTTATCATCATAAAATATACCATAACAACAACCACCCAAAGATTAACTGACCAAAGAATTCACCAGTCCTTCATCAACTGAAATCCTTGACAATCAAGGATAACCCCGATTATCCAACACAGCAATCGGCCAATACAATGGGGAAATTGGCTGACAAGGAACACACGGTTAAAGGACACACCCACTGACCGAAACAGGAACAACCCACAACTTCCACTGGCCAATCCCAAAGAATAATCAACACTCACACCCATAGTTAGTCGAGTGGCAAAACAGAGGAACACCACACACACAGAGCTGGCCAAAACAGGGGAGGCACCAAACACGGTTCAGCCGTGAATTAACAACAACAAAATACCCATCACCGAAACTTCACCCAAATCAGCCAATAATCATCAACAACCCAACCATAATCACCACATCAAATGAATCAACAATAACCCAAATTAATTAAGCCAAATAACAAGAAATTACCTAGGAATTTTCTGTTCAAACACAGAGAAATCCACCGTGTAAGACCCACTGAAATCGCTGGAAAATCGTCACTGGAAGTCGTTGGATTTCCGGACAGAACCGCCGGAAATCGCTACTGGGACCGTCACCAGCAATAACCCATGGAGGATCGGGTTTGGGTCTCGTCGGATGGTCGGGTTTCTACTGGGTTTGACGGGTTCTGGTTCTGGGTCCTCTCCTCTGTCGGTTTCTCAAGCAACGACCACCGAAAATCGGACCTCCGGTGGTCTATCCCTCCCCGGTTCTCCATCTCTCCAGTCTCACTCTCCCTCTCCAGCTTTCTCTCTAGCTCTCCCACAGTTTCTCTCTCTCCCGGTCTCTCTCTCCAATAATTTCTCTCTCAAACTCTCACTCTCTCTATTTTACTCTTATTCTAACTCGGATTCTGCTGAGAAGAAGAAAAGAATAATGAAGAAGAAAGGAAAGAAAGAAGTATATAAAAAGAAGAAGGAATAGCTCAGTGATTAACACTAATAGTGCGAGTTTCTGTTGAAGGAGGGGGCTAATTTATAATGTTGCTGAACTTGCTTAGCAAGTTTGGCTTGCACAGGTGACGTGAGGGAGATGACGAGAGGGTTGAGTTGTCCAGAAGAAATGATGCATCGAATCTCCTCAAAGATATCAGTACAGATTAAGTTAATCTGTATGTATTTTTTACAGTAGGTCTTTATCATTTTAATTTCTCATCAGGATATAATTTTAAATCCATTTTGAACCTAATTCGCTTCATAATTAGTGTTAATTTTTGCATAACATTATTACTCTGATAATTTTATTACACTGAATAATATTAGGTTAAATTAATATTATGTACATTAAATATTACACAATAATATTATATATAAATAATATTATTCCAATAAATATTCTCATATAATAATATTAAGAATATTATTATCCCAACTAATTTTACCAGATATTTAGATTGTCTATTAATCAATTAAAAACAGGTAGCGCATAAATAGGCAATTATCAGAATAATGTCGATCGAGCAATTAAAAGTGTGAATTAATCGTCATAGATATTAAATTCTATTTAAGATGCTCTGTCTTAAAATCTGGGGTATTACACTAATAAATATTCTTATTTATTTTATTTTTATTTCTAGGTCTTAAATTCTATTATAAGATATTATATTTTATATCTTAAAATCTTCGGTGTTATATTGCCGCTATTCTTTGGTAGCACACCATTTCTTTTTTTCTTTTTTCCTTTCTTTTTTAAATAAAAGAATAATTTTTTATGTTTTATATATTTTTATATTTAATATATTACTATATTTGTTTATTAAGAGTGACACGTATTATCATACTATTGGTGCTGACGTGTTACACTAACAGAATCCATCAAGTGTTTTGACAAAACTTGACTACAGAGACTAAATTGTTATTTTGGCTTACCTGGAGGATCTCTGAATTATTTTTTATATCGTAGGAAACGATTTGAAATTTAGGCCAATCACTTGGATTATTATTATTTTTTTTTTTTTCTATTGGAACAGTTGTTGATACATTAATAATTTTTTTCTTTTAACTTGTTTAATTTTAAGGGCATGGTAGTCGAGTGGTGAGAGCTAGTGTCAGTTTATAAGGCCATATTGACAAAGGATGGTAGTTCATGGGGAAAAAAAGGTAATTACCCCTTAATTTTAAATAGATAGTTCTTCACATATTCTTCATAAAGTTTGATCTTGTCTTGTAAATTTTTATTTTCCGCCACACAAACATGTTTTGTAAACCCATTTCCAACAAGTGGTATCAAAGTTGACTTTATAGAAAACATGGTGAAGAAAGAAATTTATAGAAAACTATTTTTCTATTTTTTCTAATGCTGGAATCCAGAATTTTTCCGAAGACCTCCAGAGACTGAAAAATTGGTTTATTACCTGGAACATATTCTATAACATGTTAGGATCTAGACTGAAAAATTTCAAGTCGTTTAAAGGTAGTTTGTTATTTTAATTAAATTTTGGCAATCAAAAGAGTGTTTCTGTATTTTACAGCAAGGCCTATAAGAATTACGATTTTTATATATGCTTTTAGACAAGCCCTAAAGCTATTTTGGCACTTGATTTTGCATGTAAAATCATGGTTGACACTTTTGTCCAAACGGATTTGCATTTCGATTTTTATCAAAAGAGTTATGATCCATTTACCATTCATCAACAAATTTGGAATTCAAAAATCCTGCAACTTGTTTAAGTTGTACAAATCTGTTTCATGTCATAATCAAAGATTTTTAATGGTTTGCTTATGGAATATGTTGTAAACTTAGTATAACATATTGATAAACACAAATGGAAGATTTTACTAGATCAATGTCCTTAAGTTTTGCTATTCTTGAAAATGAATTTCAAGTTTTTGGCATAAACAACATGTAATTGTGCAAAATACGTATCGTTTAATAATCGAACCTAATTTTCATGTTCACGAATAGCTCATTTAATACTCGAATTGAGCACGAGTCGAGTTTAGTTTAATCAAACCCGAGTATTTTCATGAGTAGCTTAACTCGTTTACATCCTTATTCTGCACGCATATCATTTTTTGAATTTCTTAACTTTAATTTCACCCGTTTATTAACAAGATAATTAATTATAAACAAGTTTTTGTTAAGTTGAATTTTGAAGTTCTGATCGACTTCACTTGGTTTGCCTCCTAGACCTAAATCCTCACATTAAAAAAAGAAAAAAAAAAAAAAAAAAAAAAAAAGTTGGAAATGAAATAGTTTTTTAACCAAATAGGCAAATACTCTTATATATTCCTAAAACAAAGCTTCCAAGTTCATACAACTTATTATCCACTGCAAGTGAAGAGATCCAAATGTAAATGAATACAACAATTCAACGTACATATGGGAGTGTACTTATTCTTAGGATGCTTACTAAGTAATGAACATATGATATACCTAAAATATATCTCAGCGCTATCCACTAAAAACTCATAGCGATTACATTGTTCAAACATAATCTATAGAGACTCAAAAAGAAGGTCATTCATAATGGGCGCACCTTACATATGGCCTCCAGTGCCACAACTTTGGGCATGCTGATCCCATTACCTTCAGCCATCTAAGAATGTTCAGAGGGGACATTTGACCCCTCTCGACCCCACCTCCTTTCTCCCCTGCCCGCATCTGTTATTCGCAGATATCTACCATCCGCACATGCAAATATCAAAACCCTTTATCCGGATGTTGAATGTTGTTTTAGGATATGCAGTCGCTGATCTACGATTGAGGGTGGGCAATCAGAGCATCTAAGAATGTTCAGAGGGGACATTTGACCCCTCTCGACCCCACCTCCTTTCGCCCCTGCCCGCATCTGTTATTCGCAGATATCTGCTATCCGCACATGCAAATATCAAAACCCTTTATCCGGATGTGGAATGTTGTTTTAAGATGTGCAGATGCGGCTAATAACTGCATCCTCATTCCCTTTATATATATATATATAATAACTGCATCCTCATTCCCTTTATATATATATATATATATATATATATATATATATATATATATATATATATATACTAAAATGATGTTATTTTGAATTGGTAAGTTTAGGACCTTTAGGTTATGTTAGATTACTTTCACTGCCATCTCAAAGTTACCTCATTACATTTATTTTTTTTCGTTTCTTTGAAAAATCCAAATCTTGATTGATGTATGAAACAATGGCCTTCTATGGTTGATAATCGTGATTTGTGAAGAGCGACAACCACACAGGTTGCTGATCGAAGTGATCGAAGCACGAGATCACACCTTCAAGTCCAAAAGTCTACCCCAAGTCATCCTTGGCATGCCCCATGTACTCTCTCCTTCTGTTCCCTCCATGAGTTTCATTTTGGCTATGCGGCACTAGCTTCTACCTAGCATTAGCTTTGAAGCTTCCTACTCTTTCACAGGAAACTCACAATGAAGTCGCCTTGCGCGAGCCATGGAGGTTTTTATATGTACACCATAAACACTCTGTTTGATAAAAAAATCAAATAAAAAAAAATCAAATCAAATGCTTTCAAGCTTACTTATTTTCATGCTCAAAAATCATATTAATAATCTGGAGAACTACATTCTCTCATTCTTATAAAAATTTAGTCCTTGAAATTTTAAAAATAAATATTTAAGAAGAAATAACAATGTTACCTTCTATCCAAATCTTCGTTATCCCCATGCTCATTAACTTGTTCGGCAATCTTGTCCCATCTATTTGTAGGTACTTTCGTTGTCTCATCTTCGAAGATATGTAGTAGTCGCCTTGTAAATCATCAAGAGCATCGTAGTCAAAGTTGCCCACAATGTACCAATCATCATCAATCTCAACTCCCAAATTTATCAACTCACGGAAAGAGTAGTTCCATACACAATCTAAGTCTATTGGTATCCTTGCCATAGTCCTATGCTTCTCTTGAATAGGAAAACACTTCTCTTAATCACTCATACATACTGAAACCAAGTAGAATTTCTAAAAATCTATAAAATCGGTCGACATACACAGATGTTCTTCAAACAAATGTAGGTAACGGTTCCTCATGTCTTGCTCAACTTCCCATTGTAACAACCCGCCTTTTACAAAAAGACGTAAGTGAAAATTTTGAATTTTCACGTATCGTTAAGACATCCAAACTGACGTCATCAGAGTATAAATTAGCAGCGGAATATAATTTTTCTTTTACGACTTAGGAATCATAACACATTGAGCTGACTGAAATACTTCTAGACATTCATTCTGAAATCATTCAACTATACATTGAAATAAGTGTCACTGATAACACTAAAAACATACATGAAAAATCTATCAAATACATATATTCCTCTAAGTATACTATTTTCCAAAAGAATACAAACATTACAAGGAAATAATCAGCTATATTAATATCAGCTTTAACTCTTCAATGCTAACAAAATCCAATCCATTAATTTAATAACCTTTTGTACCTGCATAATGAACTACCGCCCATATATAAATATATGGGTCAGTTTATTTCTTTCAATAATATAATGAATATGCACTTATTTATGAAATATAATACAATGAATATATAACTCTATGATTATATGTATACGCAATTCATGTTCCAGGTATAAAGAGAATATAAACATAATAATAAAGCAGTAATGTGATAGTTTTAATACAGTGTCTTAATTATAATCATATTTCTTACGCACCACTCGTTCGTGAAACCATGGGTCCGGCGTTAGCGAGTTCACCAGGGATTACCGTCCCCTCATTTAACGTTTAGTTGTTTGTTACTGGAAGCCAAAGGTCTCAGTATCAGGTTATTTATTAGGTTCAACCGGGATATGATGGTCCCACCACTGGCCTATAACCTCCTCTGCCTACCAGCTCGTTATTAAGTAATTTAATTAAAATATAAAATATGCAAAATCATATGCACAACCAAATAAACAAATCCATGATCATTACATTATAAAAATAAATTTATAGAAAACTGTTTTTCTATTTTTTCTAATGCTGGAATTCAGAATTTTTCCGAAGACCTCCAGAGACTGAAAAATTGGTTTATTACCTGGAACATATTCTTTAACATGTTAGGATCTATACTGAAAAATTTCAAGTCGTTTAAAGATAGTTTATTATTTTAATTAAATTTTGGCAATCAAAAGAGTGTTGTTGTATTTTACAGGAAAGCATGTGAGGATTACGATTTTTGATATATGCTTTTAGACAAGTCCTAAAACTATGTTGGCACTTGATTTTGTATGTAAAATCGTGGTTGACGCTTTGGTCCAAACGGATTTGCATTTCGATTTTTATCAAAAAAGTTATGATTCGTTTACCATTCATCAACAAATTTGGAATTCAGAAATCCTGCAGCTTGTTTAAGTCGTACAAATCCATTTCATGTCATAATCAAAGATTTTTAATGGTTTGATTATGGAATATGTTGTAAACTTAGTATAATGTATTGATAAACACAAATGGAAGATTTTACACAATCAATGTCATCAAGTTTTGCTATTCTTGAAAAGGAGTTTCAAGTTTTAGGCATAAATAGCATGTAATTGTGCAAAATATATATCGTTTAATAATTGAACCTAATTTTCGTGTTCATGAAAAGTTCATTTAATACTCAAATCGAGCAAGGGTCAAGTTTAGTCGAGTCAAACCCGAGTATATTCACGAGTAGCTTAGCTCGTTTACACCCTTATTCTACATGCATATCATTTTTTGAATTTCTTAACTTTTATTTCACCCATTTATTAACTAGACAATTAAATATAAACAAGTTTTTGCTACGTTGAATTTTGAATTTCTGATCGACTTGACTTGGTTTGCCTCGTAGACCTAAATCCTCACATTTAAAACCAAAAAAAAAAAAAAAAAAAAAAACAAAAACAAAAAAAAAAAAACAAAAACAAAAACAAAAAAAAAAAAAAAAAAAACAAAAACAAAAACAAAAGTAGGAAATGAAATAGTTTTTTCATCGAAATAGGCAAATACTCTTATATATTCTTACAACAAAGCTTCCAAGTTCATACAACTTATTATCCACTACAAGTGAAGAGATCCAAATGTAAATGAATACGACAATTCAAAGTACATATGGGAGTGTACTTAATCTTAGGATGCTTACTAAGTAATGAACATATGATATACCTGAAATATATCTCAGCGCTATCTACTCAAAACTCTAGGCAATTACATTGTTCAAACATAATCTATAGAGACTCGGAAAGAAAGTTATTCATAATGGGGCGCGCCTTACACATGGCCTCTAGTGCCACAACTTTGGGCATGGTGATCCCATCACCTTCAGCCATGTCTACTTCTTCCTCGTCAACCCTTTCCCATTCAAAGCATTGAATCAATGAACCCAAAGCCAACCCCACCATCCGTTGGGCGAGTCCAGCCCCAGGACAAGCCCTCCTCCCCAGCCCAAACGGCATTAACTTGTGCCCGTCAGCCTCGCCACACTCGAATCTCTCAGGCTTAAAACTGGATGCGTCATCCCACACCTCGGGGTCTCTGTGTATGGCCCATGCATTCACCAATATCATCGTGTTAGGTGGTACATCATATCCTCCCACAGTACAATCCTTAGAGGACATGTGGGGTATTAACAGTGGGGCTGCAGGGTACAATCGAAGGGTCTCCGAGATTATGCATTGAAGGTACCGCAATTTAGACACATCTGATTCTTCCATCAAAATGTCCAGCCCAATTTGACTATCCAACTCAGCTCTAGCCTTCTTCAACACATCAGGATGGTTGAGTAGATTGGACATCGCCCACTCTAATGTCACTGCTGATGTGTCAGTCCCCGCAAGTATCAGAACCTGGTCAATTAATATACATTAATAAATACTGCAGTAGTTGGAAAGGAAAAATGGATTGATTATATATTGGGAGTATGGAAGGGAATAGCAACTCTAGAATTGATGAAGATTTAATGCTAAAAATAAGTTAAAGTCCTTTCAAAATTGATATGGTTTTTAAAATCACTATTATATGTGTGATAAAATAAAATAAATAGAAAATGTTTAGATAATACAACTTTTACTACCTAATTTCTAATTAACAGAATAGTTTAAAAAATTGATAAATTAAATCTTTTGCTTAATTAATTATTTCATATTAATAAAATGTAATATTAATTTGTAGGTAGACTTACCAAAATAAGGCCTTTGATAATTTGGTCGGTGTAGTAATCCGGCTGTGATTTCTGCAAGGAAAGCAGATGGTCGATCATGGTGTTCCCTTCCTCCTTAACCTTCTTCTCGTCAACAAGAGCTTGCAAGAAGGCATCCGTCTTGTTGGCAAGCCTCATCAACCTCTTCTCCAAACCCCCGTGATCAATCCACCGCAACATGGGCACGAATTCATGAGGATTCGACGCCCCTCCATTTTCGAAAGCCTCTTTCATTATCTTCTTAAACTGCCTCGCCTCTTCTTCATCCTTAACGTCCTCCTCGCCCCCATAGTACCGCTTCCCTGCCACCATTCTCATTATGTTGTTAAAGGTGAGATCCGTGAACATTGATTTCAGGTCCACCTTGGCGAAATCTTCGCGCGAGTTACGTAAAAGTTTGCGCAACAAGCGCTTGACCTCGTCCCGTCGGATGCCCAAGAAGGTGTTGAGGCGGTTGGTTGAGAAGATCTCGAGGGAGCTGATGCGGCGGAGGTTGCGCCAGTGGTCGCCGTAAGGGGATGATGACATGGTGGTGTGGTTGTAGCCCAAGTGCTTGGCCGCTAGGAAGGGAGGACGGTTGGCTAAGATGATGTCGTTTTTGGTGAAGCATTCTTCGACTGCAGATGGGGATGATACGATAACCACCAGGCGGGAACCAAATCGGAGAGAGAAAATCTGGCCGTATTTTTGTGAGAGGCTGTGGAAAGTACGGTGGAGGGGTTTTTTAGCGAGATGGAGGTGACCAAGAATTGGGAGAGAAGGTGGGCTGGGAGGGAGGTGTTTGGGTGTTTGAAGGTAGATCAGCTTGAAAGCAAGAGCGACGAGGAGAAGAGAGAGGGCAATGGATGAGTAGTATAGCAACACGTCCTCCATGTTTGCGACAACGTACTTCTGTGAAGATGTGTGGTGTATATGCATGCATGGCACTAGTACATATACGTAATGTCTTATCAGGGCTGTGTAGACTTTTTCATATTTGATGTAAATTAATTGGCATCTTCTCTCCCCCCCCGTGGGTAGAGGAATCTTCCATCCATAGTGGGAATACAGTCTATATATGGCTCTAATCAGTTACAATATATAGAAGGAAAGTACAGCTCATCTGCTATTAAAAATGGATGGTCAAGATCATTAAAGGACAGAATTTTTTAAACAGACGATGTCATCTACTTAAAGGAACTAACAGATTGATTTAAACAGTAGTTAACATCTGATTCTAAAGATAGACCTATGAAGCTAAAATACAAGATGCACTGCGTGAAACAACAAAAGACCCTTCCTCTTCCCCGTGGCATTCGTCTTCTTCCATGCTTCGTCTCTGTTGCGGCTTCTCACCGAAAGTTTGGCGTCTCTCTGCACCTCCTGTCCCCTGCTTCCTCTAGCTCAACATTAAGTTGTTCAAAATTAAACCTATTTTTCTACCAAATATTGAGATGCTAGAGTGTAAAAATAGAAACAACAACCGAAAATTATAACACGAACATTTATTCCATCCTAGAGAGTGAGAGAGAGAGCCAAAAGGATTATCTTACCTTGCATTAACCAGCTCTCCCCTCCATACACCAACTGTAAAACCGAAGAGAAAGCCATCCATTATTCACGATTGCATAGCATACAGTGATAAAGAGAGAAGGAAAGGAAGAATTCAGAAAGAGAAAGTTGTGTGTGAAAGAGAGAAAGAAAGAGAGAGAGAGAGATAAGCTGTATTGTTGCAGGTTTTATAGCAGAGCTCTGGCGGTTTTATTTTTATTTTTCTAACTTTATCCATGAATTAAATTCTCCTACTCTCTCTCTCTCTCTCTCTCTCTCTCTGACGCAACACTATAACAAGAAAGAAACTAAGAAAGGGACTGAAAGCAAATGATAACTTCAACCGACTAAAGCAACTATGAATGCAAATCTTATTGGCTAAATTAAACTTGCACATGCAAATCTTTATAAAGATGATAAAGTCTCTAGCTGGGCCATGACATATATCTAGTTGTTTGTTGCTCTGTTTTCCCCTGTTTTGCCGATCAGTTGATGTTCTGTTGTTCAGTGACCCACGTACAGCATATACACCACTCACTCTCTCTCTCTTTGGTTCCTACAGTATAAGCTCAATGGTGGTGAGTTGGTCCTTGAAGATCTTGGTGGTTTGCTCGTGGATCTTGGGGACGTTTAAAAAAGGCAGTGAGAGAATAAGTGCCAAAAGTGTGGAAATAATATTCAAGAAGGCTGAGATCTTTGGCTACAAGAAGAGTATTGGTGCAGGAAAAAGGTCAATGATAAGGACAAGAATGTTGGATGTAGGAGAGGAGATTCTTGGGCTGTCCAGATTGGAGTATGTGGTGAAGAGGATGGTGATGGAGCACCTGTGACCGTAATGGGTGGAGGATGAACTTGCCAAGCTCCTGGCAACCATGGAGATTATGTGGCCATGCCTGGAGCTGGAAGTAGAACTATAGTGCCTACTCTCTGAACGACTTTTTGAGCGGTACGAGGTGACGAGGTGACAGACATAAGAAGGTAGGACGTCCACCTATAGTCTTTAGAATCAGACGTTAACTACCTTTTAAATCAATCGATCCGTAAGTTCCTTTAAGTAGACCACGTCGTCTGTTTAAAAAATTTGTCCTTTAATCTTAACCGTCCAGGCGTCTATTTATTAAGAGCAAATGTGCTATAATTTCTTCGTACAGCACTGAAGTCGGATCTGTTACTACAAAGATAGCAATGGCAATGCCTTATTCAATTGCTCCCAAACAAATGGTTTTAATAGATATAAATTTTCAAAATATTTCTATTTGTTTTTAAAAAAAAAAGATTTGGGTAGGATTATTTTTACAAATTTCATTAAATTGTGAGCAACACACAAATTTTTATAATTTTATTTTTTAAAAAAATAAAAATATAAAAAATATTTTAAAAATTTTGATAAGAAGGAAGGACAATTGAATTCGAGTGGATAACAGTTGGATTGGGGACTCATGCGCATGGATTGGGGTGTCCTCCTACAGGCTGCAACACATCGGGAGATGAAATGCTTTACTTGGACCGTGTAACGGGTAGCTAGGCAGCTCATATGGTGGGTAGGATCCAAGGATGGTAAGAGTATCACGTCCATAATTTTGCCCATTTGCAAGCAAATTTCTTTTCTCGATCATCTTACTTTTTTTATTTTGATCTCTTCCCTCTGTGTCTTCTCAGCATGAGATACACTTTGATCTGATTCATTATCACATATTTTAGCTGGCCTCTATCCAAAACGTGCCTGTGTTCTAAGGTTCAGAGTCATCCAGTTGTTGAGTTGCGCTAATATGGGCGCAGCAGGCACAACCTTTTTGTGCTCCATATCTGCTTGAGCTCGCTATCTACAGTTTTGGAGGGGATGATTTTGGGTACTGTTTGTTCATTGATTTGAGAAGTGGTTATATCAGTTGTAGCTTGAGTTGTTGATATATATATATATTGGTTTAAAATCTGATAGTTGTTTGGGAAATCTAATACTTAGGTTTTTCTCCTCTTCTTTCTTTCTTTCTTTCTTTATGTTTTTCCACCCTTTTTTTTTTTTTTTTTTTTGGTTGAGTACCTTTTTGCTTCATGTGGTTTCAAGTTTTTATTTTTTGCCCTTTGTACTTTATTTTTTAACACAGATGATATCTGGGCTATGGTAAAAGACGGAGATGATACCTCCGTTTAAAATTAGCAGTTTTCCACATCAGCAACACGTGACACACTTTAAAACGCGACACCTATCCTCAGATGCCACGTAAATCGCCACTTTAGCGTTGACATGGCTGGCCCCTCTATGGTAAAAGACGGAGATAATACCTCCGTCTAAAATTAACGGTTTTCCGCAACAGTGACACGTGACACACTTTAAAACGCAACACCTATCCCCAGATGCCACGTAAGCTGCCACTTTAGCGCTAACATGGCTGCACCCCCCCTCCCCCACACACACACGCACACACACACGCACGTAAACACGCGCGCTCGCGCGCGCGCACACACACACACACACACACATATATATATATATATATATATATATATATATATATATATATATATATATATATATATATATATATATATATATATATTAAGGCTTTTTTAATTTAAAAAAAAAAAAAAAAAAATCGGTTGGCTGAACCTCCCCCAAGTGCCAAAATGGGGGTTGTAGTGCCCCAGATTTTAACCCTAAAATATAATGTCCTAAATTAGAATTTAAGACTAAATAAAATGACTCCAAAATTCATGAATATTTATGAAAATAAATATTCACTTGTTTTATTAACTTTGGTTTAATAAAAATGAATTATTATTAGGATCTAATAATATCATTGAATAATTAAATGGACAAACTCAATTATACAGTGATTAAATCAGTGTAATATTATCATATAAAAATATTATTAAATCAATTAGTATTTTAAGATTTACTGATTTTGTAATATTTATTATGGTAAAAAATATTATTTGGCATAATATTATTCGGTATAATAATATCATCAATGTAATAATATTATCAAGAAAATAATATTAATAATGAAACGAACTAAACCTCAAATGGACTTAAGTTATAAATTTAGTAAATTAAAAATGAGAAAGACTCGATGTGAAAATACCGATGAATAGATATTTTCTAAACTTAACTCAGATTAACTTAACTGTGATTAATTAACTCTTGAGTTTCTAAACTTAATTTGCAAGTCATTAAAAATATCATCTGCTCTCCTCCTATAAAACAGACTCACTCCTTAGTGTTCACGCACCCCTTCTCTTCTTTTCTCTCATTTTTTGGAGCTCGTCTATACGGAGGACGAGGGTCAAATCCTCATCCGACCCTCGTCCTACGTGTCACATTATTTATCTTTTTTTTATTATTTGATTAAATAAAATAAAAAAGGAAAAAATCTACTGAAAACGCATCTCCACCTTTTCTTCCCCCCATTTTCATCAAACTAATCCCCAAATTTCAAAATCCCCTCAAAACTCACCCCATCTCCACTTCCCACGCCCACCGCAATTCGCCGACTAGGAGCGCCGAAAACCTGATTTCATTTTCCCCCCACTCAGCTTTTCACCCAAAAATCCTCCCCCATACTCCATCTTCATCTTCCCTCTACCCACCGCTGACCCAACCGCCTAGCACCGGTGACACAGCAACCACCATATCCGGCAACCTCCATTAAGCTTTTCACGTAAAAATCCCTCTGTCTCCAATTTCCCTCTTCCCCCCCCCCCCCCCCGAACCCACTGCCGATCCCGCTGAGCACCGGTGACACAACAATCCCTCCCTCCATCTCCATTTTTACTTTTCTATTTATGTTAAAAAAAAAAATAATAATAATCTGAAAACCTAGATCATGCATTCACGCGTGGCTTCTCTCCCATTTCTTTCCCCATTTCAAAATCTCACAAATTTCAAAATCCCCTCAATCCTCACCCCCATCTTCGGACCACCGCAGTCGCCGCCCTTCGTAGTGTCACCAGTCGAGGTGGTGATTAAAGGGTAGAAAGAAGAAGAAGTTCAAAACCGTAGAAGAACGTTGAGAAAGACTGAAAAGCCACGTGTTGCTGAAATTGAAGAGTGCGAGCTAGCTGTATGGATAAGGATAAAGTGCTGACGTGTCAAGTTGTTAGTATTCTAGTGAGATTTGCCTGATGTAAGCTGTTAGAATAGTGTGCTGATTGTTGTAATATCAGTTAGTTAGTTTGGGCTTAGTCTTTTTATAAAAGGCCCGTTTCAATTGTAAGAAGGCATCGAAGAGAATTGTTAGTCTTTAGTAGTTCATAGAAAGAGGCCCGATCTACCTCGAAACAGATCAGTTCTTGTATCTTTCATTCCATTCTCAATACAAATTCCACATTATCCATTGAATCCACTCTATCTTTTCATTACAATTTATCATCTTATCCTTGAGAGTTTACAGGTGTGTAACAAATTTGGTATCAGAGCACTTTCCTGGAAGTGCTAGCTGCTATGGCGGAAGGAACTAGATTGACTCTGTTGGCTAAAAATTTTGCTGCATTGAAGAAGACAGTTGCCAGAAATGAAGAATCCAGAAAGCAGAGCGAAGTCGAAAATAACAAAAAATTGGAGAGCATTACCTCTAATTTTACTAATGAGTTGAAGATAATCAAGAATCAGTTGAAGGAGTTGCTTCCGACTTTGGCGGTGAATGCAGGTCAAGAGAAGGAGAATCCAGTAGTCATCAGCGTTGGAACTGCAAAAGATAAGTAAGCAATTCAAAATGTTAGCCCAATTATGCCAGAGGGAAAATTGGGTTATCAAGTTCGAGAAGGCAGGGGCACGAGATTTCCTTACCAAGAGGACCATATTGGCAGGTCTAGTTTTCAGGAAGATCGGAATGTTGATTTTTCTTTTAGACCATATCAAGACGTTAGAAACCCAGGTATTCAACATCAATCATCCAACACTGGTGCTTGGCATCAACAAGGAGAAGTGTTTTCGAGAAGGCATTTTGCTAGTGAATATTAGACTAGGCTAAATTATTTACAAACTAAATGTTAGGTGTGAATTGGGATACAAATTTTTATTCATTGTGATAAAAGCAATTGGGCTACAAATTGTCTTTAGTGGACTAGTATTTGCTAGCTCTATCTCAAAAATCCAGAGAACTTAAGAAGTTGCCAATCTGGTGGGCTCTCAACAGAAAGTGGGGCTCAGCCCAAATAATTCAAAAAGTTTTTTCATGGGCCAAGCATGACCCCTTTTTCTTTTTTTTTTTCTTTTTCTTTTTTTTTTTCTTCTTCAGAAAATAGATAATGATATCAATTAACAACACCATACCAAAAAAAGGTGCTACGGTTTTTATTATAATTTTTTTTTTTAATAAATTGATGCAGTTTACGTTGTACTCATGCCAGCTATCACATGAGTAATTAAACAATTAAAGTATTTTATTAAATGTTTTGCTTAAATTTTTTACTCATGTTGTGCCGTGTGGACCGGTGAATGGGAATATTAGATCTTACCACACATGCATGGACATCATCACAACCACACAAGAGCTCCCCATTGAGAGTGTCCACAGCTTGAAATGATCCACCTCCCTCACTCCTCTGCACAAAATTACCAAAAAAGAATCCAAAAACTTTATGATAAATGATTACTTATATCATCTACACATCTCCTATATGTTTCCATACAATTAAATTTCAAATTTAATGATGATTTGAAAATGAGATGTGTAGAAAATATATTTATATAATTTCTCAAACTTTATTAATGGATTTACTGCATTCCGACCCCTTCATTTATGTTTTCTTTCTTTTTGTCTTTTGATAGAAGGGGAATTAAGTGCCAACCAATTATGATCCTCCCGAAATAGAATGAATGAAACAAGCTAGGGAGGAAATTTGAAGGTACCTTGTAAAAATCAACGGCAACAAAGTTAGCCCACCGGTTGCCGGCGGCACCAAAACAAGTACGGAGCATGTTCATGGATAATAAAAATATGATTTCCAATCCCAACCCTGAATCAAAACAAAGTAACTTAGATGCTAGAGCTCTTTAGACAATCCAATTTATTTCAATCTTTTGTGAAGTCTGTGTGGATGAGGTGTTTCAAGGTAATCGACCAAATACCCACTTCACAAAAATAGGTTGGAGGAATATTGAAGCGGCATTTAAAAATAAGACCTGTAAGTCATGGGAATATCATAAGTTCAAGAATAAGTGGGATACATTGAAGAAAGATTGGATTGTTTGGAACAAATTGAAAGGAAGTGAAACTAGATTGGGACGGGACGCAACCAAAGGAACAATAGCTGCTACAGATGAGTGGTGGGATAGGAAGTTAAAGTTGTGTTTCTCATAACCAATTTATGCTTCTTCTTTTTTTCAAAGGAATACTACGTAGTTTCAGCTATTAAGGTTTAGAGAAAAAGGTTTAGAGAACCTTCATTTATTAGACATCATGTTCAAAGATACTAAGGCCATAGGAGAAATTGCATGGACCCCCTCTTCGGGTGTTTTTCTTACTAATTTTGAGACTCTCGTGGATGTGTCATATGACTCATCTGGTGAGCCGAGTCCTCAAAATGGTCATGATGATATTAAGATACTTAGTCCTACACAACCACCTAATTCTACACAACTGCATAATCCTACACAGTCACCCCCAAGAAAAAGAGAAAGAAGCGAGTAGCTACCTTTGTGCAAAGTAAAGGGAAGAAAGGAGGAAAAGTGTCAAAGTTGATACATGAGCTTAGGGGTGTGCGCGGGCTGGATCGGGCCAGATTTACATGTTTTCCGCAACCCACCCCGCAGTGAACGGCTTTGAAAATTAGGATCCGTAACCCGCATAGTAAATGGTCAACCCGATAGGCCTCGGGTAGCACGGATTGGGACGGGTTCATGCGGGTTCAGGTATTCCTTTTTTTTTTTTTTTTTACTTTCTGGGTCCAAAACCATGTGGGCTATGGCCATATTTTAAATTTGTTAAACAATTTGATTTATATCACATATTATGGGCTTCTCAACTCTGTTTATTTACGTGAAGATTCTGAAGAATGTATTTTCAACATTCTAGGCTTCTCAACGCTAAACAATCTCACCGGCAAATCAATGAATCTCAACACATTCTCAAGAATGTGTGGAGGGGTTCAGGAGGAGTAACATTCATCTACAACCCAAGAAATGGAAAAAAAAATATAAAAAATAAAAATCAATAACTAAAGTAAACAAAACAAAACCCACATTAGAATCAACAGTAATGTGGCCCAGTCACATTCAGGCTTGCAAGAAACTTCTTTTAGTCCAATTAGGCAATCAGGGTTGAATCGTCATGAACTAGGTTCCTTTTCTCATGATTCCTCAATAACAGAGTATTTCAATGAGAAGTCATCGAGAATATCACTTTTTGTATCAACCTGAAGCTCTTTAAACATTGCCGTCACCTGAATCATGGTTGCTCACTAGAATGGCTTGTCATCTAGGCATTCAAAAGCAATCCTTAGATACTGTAACAGTTCAGCTTCACTAGATTGCTATGTCATCAACTCAGGGTCAAGTATCTCATTACTTCTTTTCTCCCTCAAAAGTTCTTTGCCCATCCACCCAAGTTGTTGTCATCACCAAACTCTGACAGTCAAATTTCTGAAAAGTCAAGAACCCATTTGATTTTAAACCCTAAACCGTATAAGAAATGAAAGAAGCAAGAAAGGAATGTAATTGGAAGGAATCAAGTTGCTTGATTTTGATGGAGATGCATAGTCTAGTATATGAGACTAAAAGAAGAGAAAGAGGAAGAGTCGTGTTAAGTTAGGGTTTCACAGTTTTGGGAACTTTTGGCATTTGGGGGAAAATTTGAAGACTGATGCTATGTGGGAATCGGGATGCGCTTGCTTAAACATACCTCGGGGCGGGGCGAAAAAGTTTCATTTCCTCAATCCGCCCTGTAAGTCACGGATCAGTGTTTAATCTATCCGCATATACCAATTAAAACTCAATATCCGTGAAAACCGGGGCAGGGCGAGGCGGATCGGTGCGGATCTACGGGTACGGGGAGGCTCTGCCCACCCATACACGAGCTCGGTCGTATCAGTGATGCTGTAGAGTTCAAGAGATCAACAAGTTCAGGGAATTCAGGTAGCAGTATTTGTGATGTCATGGAGCGTCTGTGCACCTTTGATGGTGTTGAGGAGGATTTAGAGCTCTATCGTATGGCAGCTCGTATTTTCTAGAATAGAGAGAAGGGAGATATGTTTAATGTGATGGAAAAAACACATTTGCAGCTTATGTTTCTAAAAGATGAAGCAATATTGTTGGGAGGATGCCACTTCTCTATTTGATTAGCAAGTGGATAAACTATGTTTTTTTTTTTTTTATGCTTAAAAAAATTGTTTGGACTATGTGATTTTATTTTCTCCACTTGCTACTACTTACGTTATTTTATATTTGAACAATGTGATTTTGTAGATTGTGATTGTTAAACAATTTCTTCAAAACATTTAGTTTGTAAAGTTCTATTTTATTAATTGTTATTGTTTTTTACGTTTCATATACATGGACTATGATGATTATATGGATTACGGTAATGATGATCATTGCCATGATAAGGACGAGAATGATGATTAATTATATAAATCATTTGCATAAACATTAATCTCTTAAAATATATATAAATCTTCACAATGGCACGACAATATGTCGCAAAGCCAACATATGGTACATGCCCCATATCATGTACCTGATAATCAAAGTATAACATATAAAACATGAATAACATAAATTCCAACTTATACATCTATCATAAATAACTACAACAAAAAGCCATTTGACATCTATTTGTTTAAGTTTTATCAACAGAATAATTACATAATAATAATGGCTCGACAATAAAAGTGTCACAAGCGACACAAGCCATAAATCCAAACCTATAAAACAGTGGACAACCCGTGGTCCAACAATTACAACCGTCGCAGCAAGCTTTAGTTATTGTTTTGCAAATTATAATACTCGCAAGTGCACAAATCGTTTACAATATAGCGTTTTGCAAGTGTGAGGTCGATCCCACAGGGAATTGAGTTTCGAAAATTAATCTCTATTTAAACTAATTCTATTTTAACCTAGTTCCAAATTTATGGGTTTTTGAGAAAAGAAAACATAAACAAAACAAATGAAAATAACAGGGTCTAGGGTTTTGGAATCCACACCCACCAAATCACAACAACAAAGTCTCATGCTCATCAATACATATCCGAGGTCGTCACTATAAAAATCTTATGTATGTTCTACTAAGCTTCAAAAATTGTATAAATCATTCAATGAATCCGTTCTTTGTACAAATCACAAAAGATATCCGGTTTAAACCAAATCATCAAATGTATCAGTAGAGCAAAACACAATGAATATCCAACATTTATATATATAAACCAAGCAATCAATTAAATGAGACTATTTCAAATCATCACTTGTATCCGAAAATCACAAGAGATATCCAAAAATCATCTCAAAAATTGATAAGAAGTAAAACATTGAAAATATTAACCCCAATAAAATCGGATAGTATAAACTCTTATGAAAACATTTTCGCTCTTCAATGGTGAGGTTTCATCCTAAACCTTAGTAGAAGGTTTAACTACACATAATAAAATAAATAAAACCTAAGACATTAAATTAAAAACATAAAAATCAAACATTTACAAAAGACATATGGTGCATAAAATCTAGCCCAAGAAGGGGAGAAGCATAGGCGTAGCCTCTGCTCTGACACTTCTCTTTCTTTTCTCTATGCCTCTTCTCTTCTTTCCGTTGTTTCTCTCCTCCCCTTCTTCCATGGCATGGTGCTGTCTTTTATAAAGAAATAGCATGCTGCAGGTTACTGTCTTCACGTGATGCCCATGCTGTCCAAGCTGGAGTGTGGTGTCCAAGGTGCTGTCTGGAGGAGCTGCTGGGCGTGCTGTCCAGGTGCAGAAGGTGTTGCAGGTCGTGCAGGTTGTTGTCCAGCAGCTGCTGTCCCTTGCAGGTGCTGCAGAGTGTTGTTGTTGTTCAGGCCTTGGGGAGAGCTGCTGTCCATGCTGTCAAGTGCTGCAGAGTGTTGTTGATGTCCATGCTGTCCAAGCTTGGGGGAAGTGTTGCCCATGTGCATGAGCTGCTTAGAAAGAATTGTGCAACAATTGGGACTCTTTTCTCTCTATTACCTAAAAAATGCTAAAGTACCAAAACTAACAAAAGCATTAGAAAATAACAAAGCTAAAAGTTTAACTAAAGTACCAAAACTAACAAAAGCATTAGAAAATAACAAAACTAAAAGTTTAACTAATGTAAATTAAGGAGTCTAAATATACAATATTTGTGACACATCAAATACCCCCAAACTTACATTTTGTTAGTCCCTTAGCAAAACAAAATCGAAGCATGAAACATAAGTCCTCTTTCATGGGAGACACGATTGCATTTAGCGTATGCAACAAGCCTTTTAAACCCATAGGACTCCCTAGTGGACGAGTGAAGTCTCGTGAAGATTTGCCAGAAATGATACCCACAAACATTGAAACATTGTGTTGTCAATAAGAAAGAATTTTCACACGAACCATAGTTCATACGTTATTGGCATGCTTAAAAAGACAAACTCCATCATCAACATCAACAGGGGATCCAACATCAAATCACTCATAAAATGGATAATTAAGACATCACGTTTTCTCAAAAGTGTAGAGTGAAATTAACATTCAGTCATGAGGTTTCATTTTAATCTCAAGATAAGTACCTCAAAAATCATTGGAATCCCTATCAAATGAAACAACCAAGGCAAGATATGTTTTTTTTTTTTTTTTTTTTTTTTTTTTTTTTTTTTTTTTTTTTATGTTGGTTGTGCAATGCTCGGCTCCCTTAAGCTTTCTAATTGACCCATGTAACGAGTGTTGGGCTAGTGGCTCCCAAACCAGATGGTCTTAGGTCACTAGATGTAGAAACATCCCTAAGGGCTTAATTACTCAAGTCAAAAAGGTTACGAAGCCAAACTAGTCATACAATTAACCAAATTGAAATTCTCACCTTTTGACGCGAACACTCAATGCTTAGTGAGGCAAGAGGCTTGGTTACTCAGTAAAAACTCAAAATGGTCTTATTATAAATATATATACATTTTTTTTCTTTTTTTGTATAAATATATATATATATATATAAATATCTTGCAAGCCAAAGTTATTTATCAATAAGTCATCCAACAATTCTCAAAATACACAATTAAACACAAATTCATACCCCACAGATTACATGCTAACGTGCTCGTGATAGTTCAATTAAGTGAGGTCTCACTAGCCCAAAAATAAGTCAAAAGACTCAGATTTCTAATGACATGATGTGTTCAAAACTTTAAGCAAACCGATGAAATGCAAACCACAGTTATAGTTTAACTCAAACTTACAACAACAATTTTTTTTTTTTTTTTTTTTAGAACAAAAAGACAGTAAATAAACAACAAACAAAAAGACAGAGTGTTTTTCCATACCCCCAAACTTGAATTACACATTGTCCTCAATGTGTAGTGTAGAAAATACATTACTAGAGATATGAAAACATCAAGGTGTGAAAGGTCAAGGCGTCCCCCAAACTTAAACACCAAAACACCTGTCAACAAAAACTAACTGCAATATTTCTCATAGAAACAAACATCAAAAGGTTAATTGCTGTCAGAAAAATAAAATAACAAGAAATTAAATGTACTAAAAGTAAAAAGGGAAAAGAAAATTTACAACGCCTTCCCCGATCATGTGGATGTCCAACCAATCCCTTCCACCCTTTCTTCTTTAAAATTTGATATCCCTCGGGTGGAATGTTTCGCCATCTTATGTAGCTCACTTGCTTGCTTCGAAGGTGAAAAATAGAATTGTAAAAATAAAGTGTGTGCATAAGTGTCAACAAAAATTAAAGCACAGCGGAAAGTAAATGACACACAGATTTTTGTTGACGAAGTGGAAACTCAGTTAAGAGAAAAACCACTCCGGAGCAGCCAAACTCAGGAATTCCACTATTCAGAAGACATAGCTAGATACAAGACAGTAACACTCACATGTACCGATGCAGTAGTCGTACCTTGATCTCTGACGTGTAACCCAACACGAATGCTTCCCAACCAGGTTCACCTACCTGAAGGGGTCTTCAATGGAACTCCTTACCTTAGAGCCGACCTCTAAGATAGACTTCGGTTTACAGCACATCACACTTGTAAAACAGCTTCAGAGGGATTGATAACTTCTCTGAGCTCTAATGGAATTCACATCGAATTCTTGCAGTTCTCAGTGCCCAGGGGCCTCTATTTATAGGCTGGGGGCTCAAATGAGCATCAGGTAAAATACACCTGGGCATCGTCCGGACGGTGGACATGGGCCTTCCGGACAGACAACTATGCGACAAGATTTTCCAAAAATTTCGTGGAGAAATCTTTCCTGTTTAAGGACATCGTCCGGACGAGATGGCACATCGTCCGGACGGTCGCACGTCCGCTGCAAGTAATTTCCTTATAAGGCTCTCGAGCATCCGGACCATAGGGGATGATCGTCCTGACGGCTATTCTTCAACACGCAATTTCCATATCGGTAATGCGCGCGTCCGGACCATGATAGGCAGTAGTCCGGACGGTTGAAGTCGAATCGGCAATTTCCTTCTTTGATGCACGCGCGTCCAGACCACAGCTGTCAGACGTCCGGACGGTCAAATTTGAATTGCAATTCTTGCCTTACGGAGAGGCGCGTCCGGACGGGATACCACATCATACGGACGGTTGACTGATCTTCCTTTTCTTGGAACTTGGAAAGAAATCAGAAGCTGATCGAGTACTGGGAGGCTTCCGGACATGCTGCTGAAACGTCCGGACGGATGCAAGCTGGCACAGAAACTTCTCGATACAGTATGGGGTCCGGACGGAATGAACTCTCCGTCCGGACGGATGATGCTGGTCTGTCTAGCGTCCGGACGGGATGACACGTCGTCCCGACGGATGGAACAATGGACAGATGGACATCCGGACGGGATGGCTCGATCGTCCGAACGGCTGACAGGGAACTTGAATTTCTTCTGACTTGCAGACTCTGAATAGTGGAATCCCTGTTTACAGCATCTTTACACTTAAGTGATTTTGTCCAAACACAGAATGAGGCCAAAAAACTAACAGAAGGATCTTCTTAGGACGATGGTTCCTAGATTTGCGCGGTTGTGTGCACCGATCATTGAACATTTTGGCACAAGATGGCTCCTTGAAACATTGAAGAATTGAAGCTTGGGGATCATGAAATGTCTCAAGAGGGATTATGATGAAGGAATGAGCTTCAGTACTCATTTCCTTGTCGTTGGACGACTTTGGATTAAACGGGGGCGCTGCTTGCTCAAGGTGCTGCTCTCTTTCTTCCTCCTCGGAGCTATCCACAGTTTCTTCACTTTCCAATATGGTGATGGCAGGGACATGCTCATGATCAGAATGGCTAGCATCATCCTCATCAATCATGTAGTACCCTTCAGCCATCAACTGACCTTGAAGTTCTTCCTCTTCCATCTTTGTGACTTCAGCAACCAAATATTCCATCTGTCCTTCTATCCTAGCAATCGCTTGAGTGTTTTCCATAGTAGCATTCTTCATATCACTAATAGCCCGGCCTGTGAGTTCTATGAAGACCTTGAGAGTGTTTTCCAAAGTGGACTGTGAGGAAGAAACTGGATAATTGTAGGATAAAGGATGGGAAGATTGGTTATTGAACTGCGGATACTCGGGATGGTGTGGATCAAGGTATTGGGGAGCACTATTTCCCATGACTTGAGCTTGCCACGAGAAATCAGGATAGTTGCTCCAGTCCGAGTTGTAAAAATTGGAATTTAATTTGAACCCCGGGCTGGAGAAATTGGTGTTCATTTGCTCATATGAAGGATTGCAGAATTGTCCCCAGGATGAACAACTACTAGCACTATGATAAGGATCGGAGCAATATGAACATGGTTCATGTGGGTTGAAACTGTAAGGGTAGTTGGTTGGATCAGGTGTCCTACCACTAGGTGAAGCATGTTGTGCAGAAAAATCACTATAATTATCAAAGTAAAAATTCATGTTTCACTTACACCCTATAGCAAGCAAATATCCCACCAAAGATATGAACCAATTTTATTTTATTTTTTTGTTAAAAGAAAATGCAAGCGGGGTAGACAGAATTCTCCAAGAGCCCAGGATCGTTCTCAGGAAAGTGAGGGGGGTCACACGGACCTCTTAAGTCCCAAGACTTTCCTAGCCAGAACTTGCCTATACACTTTGGATATCGCCGTAAGACCACACTAGCAATTTTTTTTTTTTTACAAGTTAAAATAACCAAATATAAAAATAAAAAAATAAAAAAATAAAAAAATAAAAAATAATAAAAAAAAAAAGTTAACCCAGAAGCACAAACAAATACACCAAAAATTAAAAACTCACAAAATGGAACAAAAAACAAATTTTTAAGCAAAGTTTCAGCTACTGATCCGCTACAAGTGGTGTCGTTTGCATTGGTGTGCTCTAACACAATTCTGTGTATAATCTCACCAAAGCAGCAAAACAATGACAGAAACTTTTTTTTTTTTTAATTAGACAATAAATAAAAAACAAATAAAAATAAAAAGGAACAAATATTGAAAAAAATAAAACGAAAATCTACCTAAACTAGTAGAAAAATAAAATCAATTCAAACAAAAATCAATTTCTACAAACAAACAAATCAACTCCCCGGCAACGGCGCCAAAAACTTGTTGTGCAAATTGTAATACTCGCAAGTGCACAAATCGTTTGCAATATAGCGTTTTGCAAGTGCGAGGTCGATCCCACAGGGAATTGAGTTTCGAAAATTAATCTCTATTTAAACTAATTCTATTTTAACCTAATTCCAAATTTATGAGTTTTTGAGAAAAGAAAACATAAACAAAACAAATGAAAATAAAAGGGTCTAGGGTTTTGGAATCCACACCCACCAAATCACAACAACAAAGTCTCATGCTCATCAATACATATCCGAGGTCGTCACTATAAAAATCTTATGTATGTTATACTAAGCTTCAAAAATTGTTTAAATCATTCAATGAATCCGTTCTTTGTACAAATCACAAAAGATATCCGGTTTAAACCAAATCATCAAATGTATCCGTAGAGCGAAACACAATGAATATCCAACATTTATATATATAAACCAAGCAATCAATTAAATGAGACTATTTCAAATCATCACTTGTATCCGGAAATCACAAGAGATATCCAAAAATCATCTCAAAAATTGATAAGAAGTAAAACATTGAAAATATTAACCCCAATAAAATCGGATAGTATAAACTCTCATGAAAACATTTTCGCTCTTCAATGGTGAGGTTTCATCCTCAACCTTAGTAGAAGGTTTAACTACACATAATAAAATAAATAAAACCTAAGACATTAAATTAAAAACATAAAAATCAAACATTTACAAAAGACATATGGTGCAGAAAATCTAGCCCAAGAAGGAGAGAAGCATAGGCGTAGCCTCTGCTCTCACACTTCTCTTTCTTTTCTCTATGCCTCTTCTCTTCTTTCCATTTTTTCTCTCCTCCCCTTCTTCCATGGCATGGTGCTGCCCTTTATAAAGAAATAGCATGCTACAGGTTGCTGTCTTCATGTGATACCCATGCTGTCCAAGCTGGAGTGTGGTGTCCAAGGTGCTGTCTGGAGGAGCTGCTGAGCGTGCTGTCCAGGTGCAGAAGGTGTTGCAGGTCGTGCAAGTTGTTGTCCAGCAGCTGCTATCCCTTGCAGGTGCTGCAAAGTGTTGTTGCTGTTCAAGCCTTGGGGAGAGCTGCTGTCCATGCTGTCAAGTGCTGCAGAGTGTTGTTGTTGTCCAAGCCTTGGGGAGAGCTGTTATCCATGCTATCCAGCAAGTGCTGTCCAAGCTTGGGGGAAATGCTGCCCACGTGCATGAGCTGCTTGGAAAGAATTGTGCAACAATTGGAACTCCTTTCTCTCTATTACCTAAAAAATGCTAAAGTACCAAAACTAACAAAAGCATTAGAAAATAACAAAGCTAAAGGTTTAACTAATGTAAATTAAAGGGTCCAAATATACAATATTTGTGACACATCAGTTATAATATCCCAAGTTTTTTTCTACAACACCATCAATTACGACTGGAGTACCTGCAGCCAAAGGAACATCATCTATACGGTTGTGGGGGTTGCCATATCCATATAGGTGAATGAATGAGTTCACCGTCTTAGTCATAATACCGAGACCTCAGTGATATTAAACTGACTGAGTTTTCGCAAAGAACCAACTTTTCCTTTATAGTCTTGCAAGCACTATAACAACTACCAATTTTATAAACTTTTGTTTGAAAAACCTTCATTGCGGATATAGCAAACACCGACTATTAGAAAACATTTTAAACATACTAGGCATTTGAGATTATACATAGAAGTTTTGTTGTTGAAACAACTATGTACGACCTCACATACGATAATACTTTGTGGTTTGTTTGCTCAGGTTTACATACACGTGAGGACATTCGCATGCACATAACCCTTAAGCTAGAAATAACGGCATTTAGTCTGCTGTATCGAAACACAAGCATCCCATGCATAAGAAATACCAACACACTGTACATTACTGCTAGAGGCATATCTATACATAGCACTAGCATCCTTAAGTTAATAAAACACCTGCCTCCCAATACATTGAGGCTTAATGCATTTTAGAAATACTAAAACAAGACATTTAGATTATCTATACAAAGACATTTGCATTCCCAGTTATCGGTAATACTAAGCTTGAATACATTGAGACTCATTGCCTTTGAACGTCAGTGTGATCATGCAAGCACTAGAGTGAGACTCCTATATGCAAGCACGTCTTTGCTGAAGAACAAATAACAACTGCCTACTATACCAAGACATAACATTTCAATCTCTGAACAATGTGAACATCTAGGCACATCCCAAACTCAATTCTTCTTAAATCATGCAGCTAATACGTTTAGCAAAACTATTATATATAAGACAGGCAACACATTCCATCACATCACAATATATGTATGCATATGCAAGTATCATGAGCCATGGCTCGAGTAACATAAGAGTCCGTACACTCATATTAACATAGGGTCCTTTCAACCGCATTAACATAGAGTCCGTTCACTCACATTACATAGAGTCTGTTCACTTAAGGCTGTGCAATTAAGCACGCAAGTAACCAAGTTATGCCGTTAAGCATGCAATGCATCACGTTTTCCAATTTTATACTCACAATAAAATCACATTCATGTTCCCATGCAATCACAGTTTACAAAGTTCCCAACCATATCATATAGTCACACCATTCATTTCAAACTCCACATATCATATTCATACTTCAAAACATCATCATAATTTCAATATTCTCAAAAGTACTCAAATCATCCAAAACATATCATAATCAACATACAGCTGGTTCGGGTTTGTAAAACAATATTTATTTGCATTCATCATATATGAAAATAATACTTCTCAGTGAGTAGAATACTCACCTTGGCTACATTTGACTCTTAACTCGAATATTCCCCATGTTCTAGTTACTTGGATTCAACATTGGAGAATACGTCGAAGTCTCCAATCATGACACATTCCTACAAACATTGGTAACATTAGACTATGCTATTGAACTTTATACTCTATGACACATATACTACCCGCGTGCTCACATGCCGCATTACTCACTTCTAAAGCTAGTTAAGTATCCTAAACTATTATTAAGTTAACATTTAGGTTTAGGTTCATATTTATCTTGTTTATTAATACAAGATGTATTTACTATTTTCATTAGCTTATATATTATTGTTGTATCATATTATTATTGTTAACCCTTTTTTTATAGCTTATTGATTATTTACTAAGTTAAGAATATATATT